>NC_044568.1:34580508-34608072 GCF_007565055.1 Rhinopithecus roxellana
CGATCCAAAGAAGCCCTTCTCAGGTTCCTCAAAGACAGTGATAATAGACTCCTCCACGAAACATAAGTGTAGCTCTGTGAGGTGAATTCACACATCACCAAGTAGTTTCTATGAAAGCTTCTTTCTAGTTTTCATCTGAAGATATTTCCTTTGTCACGATAAGCTTCATTGCGCTGTGAAGTATCTAATTACAGATTTCCAGAAAACTGTGCTACCAAACTGATCACTGAAGAGAAACGTGTAACTCTGTGTGTTGCATTCACACATGGCAATGCAGTTTCTCAGAAGGCTTCTTTCCAGTTTTAATCTGAGGATATTTCCTTTTTTTCCATAGCCCTCAATGAGCTCCCAAATATCACTTTGCAGAATCCACGAAACAGTGTTAGCAAACTGTTCCAAGTGGGAAGGGTGGAACTCTGTGTGATGAAGTCACATATCGGAAGCAATCGCTCAGAAAGCTTCTCCCTATATATGTGAGGGGGAATCTTCGTATTTCACCATGGGCCCTAAGGGCTCCAAATATCACTTTGCAGAATCCACGACATAGTGTTAGCAAAGTGTTCCAAGAAGGGAAGTGTGGAACCCTGTGTGATGAAGTCACACTCAGAAGCAATCTCTCAGAAAGCTTCTCTCTATTATTATGTGAGGTATTTCCTTTTCACCCTGGACCCCTATGGGCTTCCAAATATCACTTTGTAGTTTTCACGAAAAGAGTGTTAGCAAACTGCTTCCTGAGAGGTCTAAGTAAGTCTGTGAGTGAGCTCACTGATCAGAAGAAGTTTCTCAGAAAGCTTCTTTCACTGATTGAACTGATGACATTTCATTTATCAGCGTAGCCGTCAATGCGATCCAAAGAAGCCCTTCTCAGGTTCCTCAAAGACAGTGATAATAGACTCCTCCACGAAACATAAGTGTAGCTCTGTGAGGTGAATTCACACATCACCAAGTAGTTTCTATGAAAGCTTCTTTCTAGTTTTCATCTGAAGATATTTCCTTTGTCACGATAAGCTTCATTGCGCTGTGAAGTATCTAATTACAGATTTCCAGAAAACTGTGCTACCAAACTGATCACTGAAGAGAAACGTGTAACTCTGTGTGTTGCATTCACACATGGCAATGCAGTTTCTCAGAAGGCTTCTTTCCAGTTTTAATCTGAGGATATTTCCTTTTTCACCATAGCCCTCAATGAACTCCCAAATATCACTTTGCAGAATCCACCACAACAGTGTTAGCAAACTGTTCCAAGAAGGGAAGGGTGGAACTCTGTGTGATGAAGTCACATATCAGAAAGCCAACTCTCAGAAAGTTTCTCTCTAGTTATTATGTGACGATACTTCCTTTTCCATCATGGGCCCCCATGGGCTCCCAAATATCACTTTGCAGAATCCACGACAACAGTGTTAGCAAACTGTTCCAAGAAGGGAAAAGTGGATCTCTCTGTGATGAAGTCACAATCAGAGAGCAATCTCTCAGAAAGGTTCTCTCTATTTATTATGTGAGGATACTTACTTTCCCACCGTTGGACCTATGGGTTCACAAATATCACTTTGCAGAATCCACAACAACAGTGTTAGCAAACTGTTCCAAGAAGGGAAGGGTGGAACTCTGTGTGATGAAGTCACATATCAGAAAGCAATCTCTCAGAAAGCTTCTCTCTAGTTATTATGTGAGGATATTTCCTTTTTTTACCATGGGCCCCTATGGGCTCTTAAATATCAGTTTGCTGTTTCCACAAGAAGAGAGTAAGCAAACTGCTTCCTGAAGTCTAAGATGTAAGTCTGTGAGATGAACTCACTGATCAGGAAGAAGTTACTCAGAAAGCTTCTTTCACGTTTTGAACTGATGAAATTTCCTTTATTAGCATAGGCTTGAATGCGACCTAAAGAAGCCCTTCTCAGGTTCCTCGAAGACAGTGTGAATGGACTGCTCCACGAAACATAAGTGTAACTCTGTGAGATGAATTCACGCAGCACCAAGAAGTTTCTAAAAAGCTTCTTTCTAGTTTTCATCTGAGTATATTTCATTTGTCATGGTAAGGTTCATTCCTCTACGAAGAATCTCATTGCAGATTTCCAGAAAACTGTGTTAACAAAGTGATCACTGTAGAGAAACGTGTAACTCTGTGAGTTGCATTGACACTTGGCAATGCAGTTTCTCAGAAGGCTTCTTCCCAGTTTTAATCTGAGGATAATCCCTTTTTCAGCATAGCCCTCAATGAGCTCCCAAATATCACTTTGCAGAATCCACGAAAACAGTGTTAGCAAACTGTTCCAAGTAGGGAAGGGTGGAACTCTGTGTGATGAAGTCACACATCAGAAAGCAATCTCTCAGAAAACTTCTCTCTAGTATTTATGTGAGGATACTTCCTTTTTCACTTTCGGCCTCTATTGGCTCCCAAATATCACTTTGCAGAATGCACGAAAAGGGTGTTAGCAAACTGCTTCCTGAGGCCTAAGTTGAAAGTCTGTGAGATGAACTCACTGATCAGAAAGAAGTTTCGCAGAAAGCTTCTTTCACGTTTTGAACTCATGACATTTCCTTTATCAGCGTAGGCCTCAATGCGATCCAAAGAAGCCCTTCTCAGGTTCCTCAAAGACAGTGTGAATGGACTGCTCCATGAAACATAAGTGTAACTCTGAGGTGAATTCACACATCACCAAGAAGTTTCTAAGAAGGCTTATTTCTAGTTTTCATCCGAGGATATTTCCTTTGTCACCGTAAGCTTCATTGCACTATGAAGTATCTCATTGCAGATTTCCAGAAAACTGTGTTAACAAACTGATCACTGAAGAGAAACGTCTAACGCTGTGAGTTGCATTCACCCATGGCAATCCACTATCTCAGAAGGCTTCCTTCCAGGTTTAATCTGAGGATATTTCCTTTTTCACCATAGCCCTCAATGAGCTCCCAAATATCACTTTGCAGAAACCATGACAACAGTGTTAACAACCTGTTCCAAGAAGGGAAGGCTGGAACTCTGTGTGATGAAGTCACATTTCAGAAAGCAATCTCTCAGAAAGCTTCTCTCTGCTTATTATGTGAGGATACTTGCTTTTTCACCATCGGCCCGTATGGGCTCCCAAATATCACTTTGCAGAATCCACGACAACAGGGTTAGCAATCTGTTCCAAGAAGGGAAGGGTGGAACTCTGTGTGATGAAGTCACACATCAGAAAGCAATCTCTCAGAAGGCTTCTCTCTAGTTATTATGTAAGGATATTTCCTATTTCATCATTGCCCCTTTTTGGCTCCCAAATATCACTTTGCAGTTTCCACGAAAATAGTGTTTGCACATTGCTTCCTGAGGTCTAAGTTGTAAGTCTGTTTAATGAACTCACTCTTCAGAAAGTATTTTCTCAGAAAGTTTCTTTCACGTTTTGAACTGATGAATTTTCCTTGAGCTGTGTAGGCCTCAATGCGATCCAAAGAAGCCCTTCTCAGATTTCTCAACGACAGTGCTAATGGACTGTTCCACGAAACATAATTGTAGCTCTGTGAGATGATTTCACACATCACCAAGAAGTTTCTCAGAAAGCTTATTTCTAGTTTTCATCTGAGGATATTTCCTTTGTCAACGTAAGCTTCATTCTGCTATGAAGTATCTAATTCCAGATTTCCAGAAAACTGTGTTAACAAACTGATCACTGAAGAGAATCGTGTAACGCTGTGAGTTGCATTCACACATGGCAATGCGGTTTCTCAGGAGGCTTCTTTCCTGTTTTAATCTGAGGATATTTCCTTTTTCACCATTGCCCTCAATGAGCTCAAAAATATCACTTTGCTGATTCCACGACAACAGTGTTAGCAAACTCTTCCAAGAAGGCAAGGGTGGATCTCTGTGTCATGAAGTCACACATCAGAAAGCAATCTCTCAGAAAGCTTCTTTCTAGTTATTATATGAGGATATTTCCTTTTGCACCTTGGGCCCCTATGGGCTCCCAAATATCATTTTGCAGTTTCCACGAAAAGAATGTTAGCAATCTGCTTCCTGAGGACTAAGCTGTAAGTCTGTGAGATGAACTCACTGATCAGAAAGAAGTTTCTCAGAAAGCTTCTTTCACGTTTTAAAGTGATGAAATTTCCTTTATCAGCGTAGGCCTCAATGCGATCCAAAGAAACCCTTTTCAGGTTCCTCAAAGACAGTGTTAATGGACTGCTCCAAGATATGTAAGTGTAACTCTGAGGGATGAATTCACACATTACCAAGCAGTTTCAAAGAAAGCTTCTTTCTAGTTTTCATCAGAGGATATTTCCTTTTTCACCATAGCCCTCAATGAGCTCCCAAATATCACTTTGCAGAATCCACGACAACAGTGTTACCAATCTCTTCCAAGAAGGGAAGGGAGGAACTCTCTGTGATGAAGTCACACGTAAGAAAGGAATCTCTCAGGAAGCTTCTCTCTAGTTTTTATGTGACGATATTTCCTTTTTCACCATAGCCCTCAAAGAGCTCTCCAATATCACTTTGCAGAATCCACGACAACAGTGTTATCAAACTCTTCCGAGAAGGGAAGTGTGGAACTCTGTGTGATGAAGTCACATATCAGAAAGCAATCTCTCAGAAAGCTACTCTCTACCTTTTATGTGAGGATTCTTCCTTTTTCACCATGGGCCCCTAAGTTCTCCCAAATATCACATTGCAGAATCCACGACAACAGTCTTAGCAAACTGTTCCAAGAAGGGAAGGGTGAAACTCTGTGTGATGAAGTCACACATCAGAAAGCAATCTCTCAAAAAGCTTCTCTCTAGTTATTATGTGAGGATACTTCCTTTTTCACCATGGGCCCCTAAGTTCTCCCAAATATCACTTTGCAGAATCCACGACAACAGTGTTAGCAAACTGTTCCAAGAAGGGAAGGGTGGAACTGTGTGTGATGAGGTCACACATCAGAAAACAATCTCTCAGAAAGCTTCTCTCTAGTTTTTATGTGAGGATACTTCCTTTTTCACCATGGGCCCCTGAGGGCTCCCAAATAGCACTTTTCAGAATCCACGACAACAGTGTTAGAAAACTCTTCCAAGAAGGGAAGGGTGGAACTCTGTGTGATGAAGTCACACATCAGAAAGAAATCTCTGAGAAAGCTTCTCTCTAATTTTTATGTGAGGATACTTCCTTTTTCACCCGGGTCCCCTATGGGCTTCCGAATATCGCTTTGCAGAATCCACGACAACAGTGTTAGCAAACTGTTCCAAAAGGGAAGGGTGGAACTCTGTGTGATGAGGTCACACATCAGAATGCAATATCTCAGAAATCTTCTCTCTAGTTATTATGTGAGGATATTTCCTTTTTCACCATTAGCGCCTATTGGCTCCCTAATATCACTTTGCAGTTTCCACGAAAATATTGTTAGCAAACTGTTTCCTGAGGTGTAAGTTGTAAGTCTGTGAGATGAACTTACTGATCAGAAAGAAGATTCTCAGAAAGCTTCTTTAACGTTTTCAACTGATGAATTTTCGTCTATCAGCGTAGGCGTCAATGCGATCCAAAGAAGCCCTTGTCAGGTTCCTTAAAGACAGTGTTAACAGACTGCTCCACGAAACATAAGTGTAACTCTGTGAGATGATTTCACACATCACCAAGAAGACTCTCAGAAAGCGTCTTTCTAGTTTTCATCTGTGGATATTTCCCTTGTCACCGTAAGCTTCATTGCACGATGAAGCATCTAATTGCAGATTTGCAGAAAACTGTTTTAACAAACTGATCACTGAAGAGAAACGTGTAACTCTGTGAGTTGCATTCACACATGGGAATGCAGTTTCTCAGAAGACTTCTATCCAGTTTTAATCTGAGGATATTTCCTTTTTCACCATAGCCCTCAACCAGTTCCAAAATATCAGTTTGCAGAATCCACGACAACAGTGTTATCAAACTGTTCCAAGAAGGGAAGGGTGGAACTCTGTGTGATGAATTCACACATGAGAAAGCAATCTCTCAGAAAGCTTCTCTCTAGTTTTTATGTGAGGATACTTCCGTTTTCACCATGGGCCCCAAAGGGCTACCAAATATCACTTTGCAGAATGCACGACAACAGTTTTACCAAACTGTTCCAACACTGGAAGGATGGAATGCTGTGTGATGAAGTCACACATCAGAAAGCAATCTCTCAGAAAGCTTCTCTCTAGTTATTAGGTGCGGATAATTACTTTTTCACCATGGGCCCCTAAGGGCTCCCAAATATCACTTTGCAATTTCTACGAAAAGATTGTTAGCAAACTGTTTCCTGATTTCTAAGTTGAAAGTCTGTGAGATGAACTCACTGATCGGAAAGAAGTTTCTCAGAAAGCTTCTTTCACGTTTTGAACTGATGAAATTTCCTGTATCAGCGTAGGCCTCAATGCGATTCAAATAAGCCCTTCTCCGGTTCATCAAAGACAGTGTTAATGGACTGCTCAATGAAACATAAGTGTAACTCTGTGAGATGAATTCACACATCAGAAAGAAATTTCTAAGAAAGCTTCTTTCTAATTTAATCTGAGGATAGTTCCTTTGTCACCGTAAGCCTCGTTGCGCTGTGAAATATCTAATTGCAGATTTCTAGAAAACTGCGTTAACAAACTGATCACTGAGGAGAAACGTGTAACCCTGTGAGATGCATTCACACATGGCAATGCAGTTTCACAGAAGGCTTCTTTCCAGTTTTAATCTGAGGATATTTCCTTTTTCACCATAGCCCTCAATGAGCTCCCAAATATCACTTTGCAGAATCCACGACAATAGTGTTATCAAATTGTTCCAAGAAGGGAAGGGTGGAACCCTGTGTGATGAAGTCACATATCAGAAAGCAATCTGTCAGAAAGCTTCTCTCTAGTTATTATGTGAGGATAATTCAGGAAAACCATCTCACATGCAGAGACATACATAGGCTCAAAATAAAGGGATGGAGGAAGATTTACCATGCAAATGGAGAACAAAAAAAGCAGGGGTTGCAATCCTAGTCTCTGATAAAACAGACGTTTAACCATCAAAGATCAAAAGAGACAAAGAAGGCCATTACATAATGGTAAAGGGATCAATTCAACAGGAAGAGCTAACCCTCCTAAATATATATGCACCCAGTACAGGAGCACCCAGATTCATAAAGCAAGTCCTTAGAGACTTACAAAGAGTCTTAGACTCCCATACAATAATAATGGGAGACTTCAACACTCCACTGTCAACATTAGACAGATCAACCAGACAGAAAGTTAACAAGGATATCCAGGAATTGAACTCATCTCTGCACGAAGCAGACCTAATAGACATCTATAGAACTCTCCACCACAAATCAACAGAATATACATTCTTCTCACCACCACATCGCACTTATTCCAAAATTGACCACATAATTGGAAGTAAAGCACTCCTCAGCAAATGTAAAAGAACAGAAATTATAACAAACTGTCTCTCAGACCACAGTGCAATCAAACTAGAACTCAGGACTAAGAAACTCAATCAAAACCACTCAGCTGCATGGAAACTGAACAACCTGCTCCTGAATGACTACTGGGTACACAACGAAATGAAAGCAGAAATAAAGATGTTCTTTGAAACCATGAGAACAAAGATACAACATACCAGAATCTCTGGGACACATTTAAAGCAGTGTGTAGAGGTAAATTTATAGCACTAAATGCCCACAAGAGAAAGCAGGAAAGATCTAAAATTGACACTCTAACATCACAATTAAAAGAACTAGAGAGGCAAGAGCAAACACATTCAAAAGCTAGCAGAAGGCAAGAAATAACTAAGATCAGAGCAGAACTAAAGGAGATAGAGACACAAAAAACCCTCCAAAAAATCAATGAATCCAGAAGTTGGTTTTTTGAAAAGATCAACAAAATTGACAGACCGCTAGCAAGACTAATAAAGAAAAAAAGAGAGAGGAATCAAATAGACGCAATAAAAAATGATAAAGGGGATATCACCACCGACCCCACAGAAATACAAACAACCATCAGAGAATACTATAAATGCCTTTACGCAAATCAATTAGAAAATCTAGAAGAAATGGATAATTTCCTGGACACTTACACTCTCCCAAGACTAAACCAGGAAGAAGTGGAATCCCTGAATAGACCAATAGCAGGCTCTGAATTTGAGGCAACAATTAATAGCCTACCCATCAAAAAAAGTCCAGGACCAGATGGATTCACAGCTGAATTCTACCAGAGGTACAAGGAGGAGCTGGTACCATTCCTTCTGAAACTATTCCAAGCAATAGAAAAAGAGGGAATCCTCCCAAACTCATTTTATGAGGCCAACATCATCCTGATACCAAAGCCTGGCAGAGACACAACAAAAAAAGAGAATTTTAGACCAATATCCCTGATGAACATCGATGCAAAAATTCTCAATAAAATACTGGCAAACTGGATTCAGCAGCACATCAAAAAGCTTATCCACCATGATCAAGTGGGCTTCATCCCCGGGATGTAAGGCTGGTTCAACATTCACAAATCAATAAACATAATCCAGCATATAAACAGAACCAAAGACAAGAACCACATGATTATCTCAATAGATGCAGAAAAGGCTTTTGACAAAATTCAACAGCCCTTCATGCTAAAAACGCTCAATAAATTCGGTATTGATGGAACGTACCTCAAAATAATAAGAGCTATTTATGACAAACCCACAGGTAATATCATTCTGAATGGGCAAAAACTGGAAAAATTCCCTTTGAAAACTGGCAGAAGACAGGGATGCCCTCTCTCACCACTCCTATTCAACATAGTCTTGGAAGTTCTGGCTAGGGCAATCAGGCAAGAGAAAGAAATCAAGGGTATCCAGTTAGGAAAAGAAGAAGTCAAATTGTCCCTGTTTGCAGATGACATGATTGTATAATTAGAAAACCCCATTGTCTCAGCCCAAAATCTCCTTAAGCTGATAAGCAACTTCAGCAAAGTCTCAGGACACAAAATTAATGTGCAAAAATCACAAGCATTCTTATACACCAGTAACAGACAAGCAGAGAGCCAAATCAGGAATGAACTTCCATTCACAATTGCTTCAAAGAGAATCAAATACCTAGGAATCCAGCTTACAAGGGATGTAAAGGACCTCTTCAAGGAGAACTACAAACCACTGCTCAGTGAAATCAGAGAGGACACAAACAAATGGAAGAACATACCATGCTCATGGATAGGAAGAATCAATATCGTGAAAATGGCCATACTGCCCAAGGTTATTTATAGATTCAATGCCATCCCCATCAAGCTACCAATGAGTTTCTTCACAGAATTGGAAAAAACTGCTTTATAGTTCATATGGAACCAAAAAAGATCCCGCATTGCCAAGACACTCCTAAGTCAAAAGGACAAAGCTGGAGGCGTCACGCTACCTGACTTCAAACTACACTACAAGGCTACAGTAACCAAAACAGCATGGTACTGGTACCAAAACAGAGATATAGACCAATGGAACAGAACAGAGTCCTCAGAAATAATACCACACATCTACAACCATCTGATCTTTGACAAACCTGAGAGAAACAAGAAATGGGGAAAGGATTCCCTATTTAATAAATGGTGCTGGGAAAATTGGCTAGCCATAAGTAGAAAGCTGAAACTGGATCCTTTCCTTACCCCTTATACGAAGATTAATTCAAGATGGATTAGAGACTTAAATGTTAGACCTAATACCATAAAAACCCTAGAAGAAAATCTAGGTAGTACCATTCAGGACATAGGCATGGGCAAGGACTTCATGTCTAAAACACCAAAAGCAACGGCAGCAAAAGCCAAAATTGACAAATGGGATCTAATTAAACTAAAGAGCTTTTGCACAGCAAAAGAAACTACCATCAGAGTGAATAGGCAACCTACAGAATGGGAGAAAATTTTTGCAACCTACTCATCTGACAAAGTTCTAATATCCAGAACCTACAAAGAACTCAAACAAATATACAAGAAAAAAGCAAACAACCCCATCAAAAAGTGGGCAAAGGATATGAACAGACATTTCTCAAAAGAAGACATTCATACAGCCAACAGACACATGAAAAAATGCTCATCATCACTCGCCATCAGAGAAATGCAAATCAAAACCACAATGAGATACCATCTCAGGCCAGTTAGAATGGCAATCATTAAGAAGTCAGGAAACAACAGTTGTTGGAGAGGATGTGGGTAAATAGGAACACTTTTACACTGTTGGTGGGATTGTAAACTAGTTCAACCATTATGGAAAACAGTATGGCAATTCCCAAGGATCTAGAACTAGGTGTACCATATGACCCAGCCATCCCACTACCGGGTATATACCCAAAGGATTATAAATTATTCTACTACAAAGACACATGCACACGTATGTTTATTGTGGCACTATTCAAAATAGCAAAGACTTGGAATCAACCCAAATGTCCATCTGTGACAGACTGGATTAAGAAAATGTGGCACATATACACCATGGAATACTATGCAGCCATAAAAATGGATGAGTTTGCGTCCTTTGTAGGGACATGGATGCAGCTGGAAACCATCATTCTTAGCAAACTATCACTAGAAGAGAAAACCAAACACCGCATGTTCTCACTCATAGGTGGGAACTGAACAATGAGATCAAATGGACTCGGGAAGGGGGACATCACACACTGGGGCCTATCATGGGGAGGGGGGAGGAGGGAGGAATTGCACTGGGGAGTTATACATGATATAAATGATGAATTGATGGGAGCTGACGAGTTGATGGGGGCAGCACACCAACATGGCATAAGTATACATATGTAGCAAACCTGCACGTTATGCACTCGTACCCTAGAACTTAAAGTATAATTAAAAAAAAAAAAGAAAAAAAAAAGAAACTTTTTAGTGATGTGTGAATTCATCTCACCGAGTTACACTTATGTTTTGTGGAGCAGTCAATTAACACTGTCATTGAGGAACCTGAGAAGGGCTTCTCTGGATCGCATTGAGGCCTACCCTGATAAAGGAAATTTCATCAGTTCAAAACGTTAAAGAAGCTTTCTGAGAAACTTCTCTCTGATCAGTGAGTTCATCTCACAGACTTACAAACTTAGACCTCAGGAAGCAATTTGCTAACACTCTTTCCGTGGAAACTACAAAGTGATATTTGGGAGCCCATAGGGGCCCATGGTGAAAAAGGAAATATCCTCACATAATAACTAGAGAGAAGCTTTCTGAGAGATTGCTTTCTGATGTGTGACTTCATCACACAGAGTTCCAACCTTCCGTTCTTGGAACAGTTTGCTAACACTGTTGTCATGGATTCTGCAAAATGATATATGGGAGCCCATAGGGCCCATGGTGAAAAAGGAAGTATCCTCCCATAATAAATAGAGAGAAGCTTTCTGAGAGATTGCTTTCTGATGTTTGACTTCATCACACAGAATTCCACCCTACCATTCTTGGAACAGTTTGCTAACACTGTTGTCGTGGATTCCGCAAAGTGATATTTGGGAGCTCAGTGAGGGCTATGGTGAAAAAGGAAATATCCTCAGATTAAAACTGGAAAGAAGCATTCTGAGAAACTGCATTGCCATGTATGAATGTACCTCACAGAGTTACACGTTTCTCTCAGTGATCAGTTTGTTAACACAGTTTTCTGGAAACCTGTAATTAGATACTTCATAGCGCAATGAAGCCTACGGTGACAAAGGAAATATCCTCAGATGAAAACTAGAAAGAAACTTTCTGAAAAACTTCTTGATGATGTGTTAATTCATCTCACAGAGTTACCCTTATGTTTCGTGGAGCAGTCCATTAACACTGTCTTTGAGGAACCTGAGAAGGGCTTCTTTGGATCGCATTGGGGCCTACGCTGATAAAGGAAATTTCATCAGTTCAAAACGTGACAGAAGCTTTCTGAGAAACTTCTTTCTGATCAGTGAGTTCATCTCACAGACTTACAACTTAGACCTCAGGAAGCAGTTTGCTAACACTCTTTTCGACGAAACTGCTAAGTGATATTTTGGAGCCCATTGGGGCCCATGGTGAAAAATGAACTATCCTCACATAATAAGTAGAGAGAATCTTTCTGAGAGATTGCTTTCTGATGTGTGACTTCATCACACAGAGTTCCACCCTTCCCTTCTTGGAATAGTTTGCTAACACTGTTGTCGTGCATTCTGCAAAGTGATATTTGGGAGCCCATAGGGGCCGATGGTGAAAAAGGAAGTATCCTCACATAAAAACGAGAAAGAAGCATTCTGAGAGATTGCTTTCTGATGTGTGACTTCATCACACAGAGCCCCAAAATTCCCCTCCTATAACAGTTTGCTAACAGTGTTGTGGTGGATTCTGTAAGTGATATTTTGGAGCCCATAGGGGCCCATGGTGAAAAAGGAAGTATCCTCACATAAAAACTAGAGAGAAGCTTTCTGAGAGATTGCTTTCGTATATGTGACTTCATCACCCAGAGTTCCAATCTTCCCTTCTTGGAACAGTTTGCTAACACGTTTGTCGTGGATTCCGCAAAGTGATATTTGGGAGCCCATAGGGGCCCATGGTGATAAAGGAAATATCCTGACATAATAAGTAGACAGAAGCTTTCTGAGAGATTGCCTTCAGACATGTGACTTCATCACACAGAGTTCCACCCTTCTCTTCTTGGAACAGTTTGCTAACATTGTTGTCGTGGATTCTGCAAAGTGATATTTGGGAGCTCATTGTGGGTTATGGTGAAAAAGGAAATATCCTCATATTAAACCTGGAGAGAAGCCTTCTCAGAAACTGCATTGCCATGTGTGAATGCATCTCACAGAGTTACACGTTACTCTTCAGTGATCACTGTGTTAACACAGTTTACTGGAAATCGGCAATTAGATCCTTCATCGCGCAATGAAGCTTACGGTGACAAAGGAAATATCCTCAGATGAAAACTAGAAAGAAGCTTTCTTTGAAACTTGTTGGTGATGTGTGAATTCATCTCACAGAGTTACACTTATGTTTCGTAGAGCAGTCCGTTAACACTGTCGTTGAGGAACCTGAGAAGGGCTTCTTTGGATCGAATTGAGGCCTACGCTGATAAAGGAAATTAAATCAGTTCAAAGGGTGAAAGAAGCTTTCTGAGAAACTTCTTTCTGATCAGTGAGTTCCTTTCACAGACTTACAACTTAGACCTCAGGAAGCAGTTTGCTAACGTTCTTTTGGTGGAAAATGCAAAGTGATATTTTGGAGCCCGTAGGGGCCCATGGTGAAAAAGGAAATATCCTCACATAATAACTAGAGAGAAGCTTTCTGAGAGATTGCTTTGTGACGTGTTGCTTCATCATACAGAGTTCCACCTCTCCTTTCTTGGAACAGTTTGCTAACACTGTTGTCTAGGATGCTGCAAAGTGATGTTTGGGAGCCCATAGTGGCCCATGGTGAAAAAGGAAGTATCCTCACATCATAACTACAAAGAAGCTTTCTGAGAAATTGCTTTCGAATATGGGACTTCATCACACAGAGTTCCACCCTTTCCTTCTTGCAGCAGTTTGCTAACACTGTTGTCGTGGATTCTGCAAAGTGATATTTGGGAGCTCATTGAGGCCTATGGTGAAAAAGGAAATATCCTCAGATTAAAACTGGAAAGAAGAATTCTGAGAAACTGAATTGCCATGTGTGAATGCAACTCACAGAGTTACACGTTTTTCTTCCGTGGTCAGTTTGTTAACACAGTTTTCTGGAAATCTGCAATGAGATACTTCATAGCACAATGAAGCTTACGGTGACAAAGGAAATATCCTCAGATGAAAACTAGAAAGAAACTTTCTGAGAAACTTCTTTGTGATGTGTGAATTCATCTCACAGAGTTACACTTATGTTTCATGGAGCAGTCCATTAACACTGTCTTTGAGGAACATGAGAACGGCTTCTTTTGATCGCATTGAGGCCTACGCTGATAAAGGACATTTCATCAGTTCAAAAGGTGTAAGAAGCTTTCTGAGAAACTTCTTTCTGATCAGTGAGTTCATCTCGCAGAGTTACAACTTAGACCTCAGGAAGCAGTTTGCTAACACTCTTTTGGTGGAAACTGCAAAGTGATATTTGGGAGCCCATAGGGGCCCATTGTGAAAAAGGAATTATCCTCACATAAAAACTAGAGAGAAGCTTCCTGAGAGATTGCTTTCTGATGTGTGACTTCATCACACAGGGATCCACCTTTCCCTTCTTGGAACAGTTTGCTAATGCTGTTGTCGTGGATTCTGCAAAGTGATATTTGGGAGCTTATTTAGGGCTATGATGAAAAAGGAAATATCCTCAGATTAAAACTGGAAAGGAATCTTCTGAGAAACTGCATTGCCATGTGTGAAAGCAATGGACAGAGTTAAACGTTTCTCTTCAGTGATCAGTTTTTTAACACAGTTTTATGGAAATCTGCAATTAGATACTTCACAGCACAATGAAGCTTACGGTGACAAAGGAAATATCCTCAGATGAAAACTAGAAAGAAGCTTTCCTAGAACCTTCTTGGTAATGTGTGAATTCATCTCACAGAGTTACACTTATGTTTCGTGGAGCAGTCCATTAACACTGTCTTTGAGGCACCTGAGAAGGGCTTCTTTGGATCGCATTGAGTCCTACACTGATAAAGGAAATTTCATCAATTCAAAACGTGAAAGAAGCTTTCTGAGAAACTTCTTTCTGATCAGTGAGTTCACCTGACAGATTTACAATGTAGACCTCAGGAAGCAGTTTGCTAACACTCTTTTCGTGGAAACTGCAAAGTGATATTTGGGAGCCCATAGGGGAGCATCGTGAAAAAGGAAATATCCTCACATAATAACTAGAGAGAATATTTATGAAAGATTGCTTTCTCATGTGTCACTTCATCACACAGAGCTCTACCCGTCCCTTCCAGGAACAGTTTGCTAACACTGTTGTCGTTGATTCTGCAAAGGAATATTTGGGAGCTCGTTGAGGGCTATGGTGAAAAAGGAAATATCCTCAAATGAAAACTGGAAAGAAGCCTTCTAAGAAACTGCATTGCCATTTTTTAATGCAACTCACAGAGTTACACGTTTATCTTCAGTGATCAGTTTGTTAACCCAGTTTTCTGGAAATCTGCAATTAGATACTTCATAGTGCAGTGAAGCTTACAGTGACAAAGGAAATATCCACAGATGAAAAGTAGAAAGAAACTTTCTTAGAAACTTTTTGGTGATGTGTGAATTCATCTCACAGAGTTACACTTATGTTTCATGGAGCAGTCCATGAACACTGTCTTTCAGGAACCTGAGAAGGGCTTCTTTGGATCGAATTGAGGCCTACGCTGATAAAGGAAATTAAATCAGTTCAAAACGTGAAAGAAGCTTTCTGAGAAACTTCTTTCTGATCAGTGAGTTCCTTTCACAGACTTACAACTTAGACCTCAGGAAGCAGTTTGCTCACACTCTTTTCGTGGAAACTGCAAAGTGATATTTGGGATCCCATAGGAGCCAAAGGTGAAAAAGGAAATATCCTCACATAATAACTATAGAGAAGCCTTGTGAGAGATTGCTTTGTGATGTGTGACTTCATCACACAGAATTCCAGCCTTCCCTTCTTGGAACAGTTTGCTAACACTGTTGTCGTGGATTCTGCAAAGAGATATTTGGGAGCCCTTAGGGGCCCATGGTGGAATAGGAAGTATCCTCACATGAAAACTAGAGAGAAGCTTTCTTAGAGATTGCTTTCTGATATGAGACTTCATCACACAGAGTTCCACCCTTCCCTTCCTGAAACAGTTTGCAAACACTGTTGTCGTGGATTATGCAAACTGATATTTGGAGAACATAGGGGCAGATGGTGAAAAAGGAAGTATCCTCACATAAAAACTAGAGAGAAGCTTTCTGAGAGATTTCTTTCAGATGTGTGACTTCATCGCACACAGTTTCACACTTCCCTTCTTGGAACTGTTTGATAAAACTGTTGTCGTGGATTCTGCAAAGTGATATTTGGGTGCTCTTTGAGGGTTATGGTGAAAAATGAAATATCCTCAGATTAAAACTGGAAGGAAGCCTTCTGGGAAACTGCATTGCCATGTGTGAATGCAACTCACAGAGTTACACGTTTCTCTTCAGTGATCAGTTTCTTAGCACAGTTTTCTGGAAATCTACAATTAGATCCTTCATAGCGCAATGAAGCTTAAGGTGACAAAGGAAATACCCTCAGATGAAAACTAGAAAGAAGCTTTCTAGGAATCTTCTTGGTGATGTGTGAATTCATCTCACAGAATTACACTTATGTATCGTGGAGCAGTCCATTAACACCATCTTGGAGGAAACTGAGAAGGGCCCCTTTGGATCGCATTGAGGCCTACGCTGCTAAAGGAAATTTCATCAGTTCAAAACGTAAGAGAAGCTTTCTGAGAAACTTCTTTCTGATCAGTGAGTTAATCTCACAGACTTAAAACTTAGACCTCAGGAAGCAGGTTGCTAACACTCTTTTCGTGGAAACTGCAAGGTGATATTTGGGAGCCCATAGGGGCCCCTGGTGAAAAAGGAAATATCCTCACATAACAACTAGAGAGAAGCTTTCTGGGAGATTGCTTTCTGAAGTGTGACTTCCTCACACAGAGTTCCACACTTCCCTTCTTGGAACAGTTTGCTAACACTGTTGTCCTGGATTCTGCAAAGTGATATTTGGGAGCCCATAGGGGCACATGGTGAAATAGGAAGTTTCCTCACATAAAAAATAGAGAGAAGCTTTCTGAGAGATTGCTTTCTGATATGGGACTTCATCACACAGAGTTCCACCTTCCCATCTTGGAACAGTTTGCTAACACTGTTGTCGAGGATTCTGAAAAGTGATATTTGGGAGCTCTTTGAGGGCTTGGTGAAAAAGGATATATCCTCAGATTAAAAGTGGAAAGAAGCCTTCTGAGCAACTGCAATGCCAGGTGTTAAAGCAACTCACAGAGTTACACGATTCTCTTCAGTGATCAGTTTTTCAACACAGTTTTCTGGAAATCTGCAGTTAGATACTTCATAGCCCAATGAAGCTTATGGTGAACAATGAAATAACCTCAGATGAAAACTAGAAAGAAGCTTTCTTAGAAACTTCTTGGTGACGTGTGAATTCATCTCACAGAGTTGCATTTATGTTTTGTGTAGCAGTCCATTAACACTGTCTTTGAGGAAACTGAGAAGGGCTTCTTTGGATCGCATTGAGGCCTACGCTGATAAAGAAAATTTCATCAGTTCAAAACGTGAAAGAAGCTTTCTGAGAAACTTCTTTCTGATCAGTGAGTTCATCTCACAGACTTACACCTTAAACCTCAGGAAGCAGTTTGCTAACACTCTTTTCGTGGAAACTGCAAAATGATATTTGGGAGCCCACAGGGTCCCATGGTGCAAACGCATATATCCTCACATAATAACTAGAGAGAAGCTTTCTGAGAGATTCCTTTCTGATGTGTGACTTCATCACACAGAGTTTCACCCTTCCCTTCTTGGAACGGTTTGCTAACCCTGTTGTCGTAGATTCTGCAAAGTGATATTTGGGAGCCAATAAGGATCCATGGTGAAAAAGGAAGTATCCTCACATAAAAACTAGAGATAAGCTTTCTGAGAGATTGCTTTCTGATGTGTGACCTCATCACACAGAGTTCCACCCTTCCCTTCTTGGAACAGTTTGCTAAAACTGTTGTCGTGGATTCTGCAAAGAGATATTTGGGAGCCCATAGGGGCCCATGGTGAAAAAGGAAGTATCCTCACATAAAAGCTAGAGAGAAGATTTCTGAGCGATTGCTTTATGATATGTGACTCATCACACAGAGTTCCACCCTTCCTTCTTGGAACAGTTTGCTAACACTGTTGTCGTGGATTCTGCAAAATGATATTTGGGAGCTCATTGAGGGCTATGGTGAAAAAGGAAATATCCTCAGATTAAAAGTGGAATGATTCCTTCCGAAAAGCTGCATTGCCATGTGTGAATGCAACTCACAGAGTTACACGTTTCTCTTCAGTGATCAGTTTCTTAGCACAGTTTTCTGGAAATCTGCAATTAGATACTTCATAGCGCAATGAAGCTTAGGTTGACAAAGGAAATATCCTCAGATGAAAAAGAGAAGGAAGCTTTCTTAGAAACGTCTTGGTGATGTGTGAATTCATCTCAAAGAGTTACATTTATGTTTCGTGAAGCACTCCATTAACACTGTCTTTGAGGAACCTGAGAACGGCTTCTTTGGATAGCATTGAGGCCTACGCTGATAAAGGAAATTTCATCAGTTCAAAACGTGAAAGAAGCTTCCTGATAAACTTCTTTCTGATCAGTGAATTCATCTCACAGACTTACAACTTAGACCTCAGGAAGCCGTTTGGTAACACTCTTTTCGTGGAAACTGCAAAGTGATATTTGGGAGCCCATAGGGGTCTATGGTGAAAAAGAAAATATCCTCACATAATAAGTAGAGAGAAGCTTTCTGAGAGATTGCTTTCTGATATGTGACTTCATCACACAGAGTTCCACCCTTCCCTTCTTGGAACAGTGTGCTAACACTGTTTTCATTTATTCTTCAAAGTGATATTTGGGAGCCCATAGGGGCCCAGGGTGAAAAAGGAAGTATCCTCACATAATAACTAGAGAGAAGTTTTCTGAGAGATTGCTTTCTGATATGTGACTTCATCATAAAGAGTTACACCCTTCCCTTCTTGGAACACTTTGCAAACACTGTTGTCGTGGATTCCGCAAAGTGATATTTGGGAGCTCATTGAGGGCTATGGTGAAAAAGAAAATATCCTCAGATTAAAACTGGAAAGAAGTCTTCTGAGAAACTGCATTGCCATGTGTGAATGCAACTCACAGAGTTACACGTTTCTCTTCAGTGATCAGTTTCTTAGCACAGTTTTCTGGAAATCTACAATTAGATCCTTCATAGCGCAATGAAGCTTACGGTGACAAAGGAAATATCCTCAGAGGAAAACTAGAAAGAAGCTTTCTGAGAAACTTCTTGGTTATGTGTGAATTCATCTCACATAGTTACACTTATGTTTCGTGGAGCAGTCCATTAACACTGTCTTTGTGGAACCTGAGGAGGGCTTCTTTGGATCGCATTGAGCCTTACGCTGATGAAGGAAATTTCCTCAGTTCAAAACGTGAAAGAAGCTTTCTGAGAAACTTCTTTCTGATCAATGAGTTCATCTCACAGACTTACAACTTAGACCTCAGGAAGCAGTTTGCTAACACTCTTTTGGTGGAAAATGCAAAGTGATATTTTGGAGCCCATAGGGGCCCATGGTGAAAAAGGAAATATCCTCACATAATAACTAGAGAGAAGCTTTCTGAGAGATTGCTTTGTGACGTGTTGCTTCATCACACAGAGTTCCACCTTTCCTTTCTTGGAACAGTTTGCTAACACTCTTGTCTAGGATGCTGCAAAGTGATGTTTGGGAGCCCATAGTGGCCCATGGTGAAAAAGGAAGTATCCTCACATCATAACTACAAAGAAGCTTTCTGAGAAATTGCTTTCGAATATGGGACTTCATCACACAGAGTTCCACCCTTTCCTTCTTGCAGCAGTTTGCTAACACTGTTGTCGTGGATTCTGCAAAGTGATATTTGGGAGCTCATTGAGGCCTATGGTGAAAAAGGAAATATCCTCAGATTAAAACTGGAAAGAAGAATTCTGAGAAACTGAATTGCCATGTGTGAATGCAACTCACAGAGTTACACGTTTTTCTTCCGTGGTCAGTTTGTTAACACAGTTTTCTGGAAATCTGCAATGAGATACTTCATAGCACAATGAAGCTTACGGTGATAAAGGAAATATCCTCAGATGAAAACTAGAAAGAAACTTTCTGAGAAACTTCTTTGTGATGTGTGAATTCATCTCACAGAGTTACACTTATGTTTCATGGAGCAGTCCATTAACACTGTCTTTGAGGAACATGAGAACGGCTTCTTTTGATCGCATTGAGGCCTACGCTGATAAAGGACATTTCATCAGTTCAAAAGGTGTAAGAAGCTTTCTGAGAAACTTCTTTCTGATCAGTGAGTTCATCTCGCAGAGTTACAACTTAGACCTCAGGAAGCAGTTTGCTAACACTCTTTTGGTGGAAACTGCAAAGTGATATTTGGGAGCCCATAGGGGCCCATGGTGAAAAAGGAATTATCCTCACATAAAAACTAGAGAGAAGCTTCCTGAGAGATTGCTTTCTGATGTGTGACTTCATCACACAGGGTTCCACCTTTCCCTTCTTGGAACAGTTTGCTAATGCTGTTGTCGTGGATTCTGCAAAGTGATATTTGGGAGCTTATTTAGGGCTATGATGAAAAAGGAAATATCCTCAGATTAAAACTGGAAAGGAATCTTCTGAGAAACTGCATTGCCATGTGTGAAAGCAATGGACAGAGTTAAACGTTTCTCTTCAGTGATCAGTTTTTTATCACAGTTTTATGGAAATCTGCAATTAGATACTTCACAGCACAATGAGCTTACGGTGACAAAGGAAATATCCTCAGATGAAAACTAGAAAGAAGCTTTCCTAGAACCTTCTTGGTAATGTGTGAATTCATCTCACAGAGTTACACTTATGTTTCGTGGAGCAGTCCATTAACACTGTCTTTGAGGCACCTGAGAAGGGCTTCTTTGGATCGCATTGAGTCCTACACTGATAAAGGAAATTTCATCAATTCAAAACGTGAAAGAAGCTTTCTGAGAAACTTCTTTCTGATCAGTGAGTTCACCTGACAGTTTTACAATGTAGACCTCAGGAAGCAGTTTGCTAACACTCTTTTCGTGGAAACTGCAAAGTGATATTTGGGAGCCCATAGGGGAGCATCGTGAAAAAGGAAATATCCTCACATAATAACTAGAGAGAATATTTATGAAAGATTGCTTTCTCATGTGTCACTTCATCACACAGAGCTCTACCCGTCCCTTCCAGGAACAGTTTGCTAACACTGTTGTCGTTGATTCTGCAAAGGAATATTTGGGAGCTCGTTGAGGGCTATGGTGAAAAAGGAAATATCCTCAAATGAAAACTGGAAAGAAGCCTTCTAAGAAACTGCATTGCCATTTTTTAATGCAACTCACAGAGTTACACGTTTATCTTCAGTGATCAGTTTGTTAACCCAGTTTTCTGGAAATCTGCAATTAGATACTTCATAGTGCAGTGAAGCTTACAGTGACAAAGGAAATATCCACAGATGAAAAGTAGAAAGAAACTTTCTTAGAAACTTTTTGGTGATGTGTGAATTCATCTCACAGAGTTACACTTATGTTTCATGGAGCAGTCCATGAACACTGTCTTTCAGGAACCTGAGAAGGGCTTCTTTGGATCGAATTGAGGCCTACGCTGATAAAGGAAATTAAATCAGTTCAAAACGTGAAAGAAGCTTTCTGAGAAACTTCTTTCTGATCAGTGAGTTCCTTTCACAGACTTACAACTTAGACCCTCAGGAAGCAGTTTGCTCACACTCTTTTCGTGGAAACTGCAACTGCAAGTGATATTTGGGATCCCATAGGAGCACAAGGTTGAAAAGAAAATATCCTCACATTATAACTATACGAGAGCCTGGAGAGATTGCTTGTGGATGTGTGACTTCACACACAGAATTCACCTTCCCCCTTCTTGGAACAGTTTGCTAACACTGTTGTCGTGGATTCTGCCAAAGAGATATTTGGGAGCCCTTAGGGGCCCATGGTGGAATAGAAGTATCCTCACATGAAAACTAGAGAGAAGCTTTAGAGATTGCTTTCTGATATGGACTTCATCACACAGAATTCCACCCTTCCCTTCCGGAAACAGTTGCAAACACTGTTGTCGTGGATTATGCAAAACTGATATTTGGAGAACATAGGGGACCATGGTGAAAAGGAAGTATCCTCACATAAAAACTAGAGAGAGCTTTCGAGAGATTTCTTTCAGATGTGTGACTTCATCGCACACAGTTTCACCACTTCCCTTCTTGGAACTGTTTGATAAAACTGTTGTCGTGGATTCTGCAAAGTGATATTTGGGTGCTCTTTGGGGTTATGGTGAAAAATGAAAAATCCTCAGATTAAAACTGGAAAGGAAGCCTTCTGGGAAAACTGCATTGCCAGATGTGAATGCAACTCACGAGTTACACGTTTCTCTTCAGTGATCAGTTTCTAGCACAGTTTTCTGTGAAATCTACAATTAATCCTTCATAGCGCAATGAAGCTTAAGGTGACAAAGGAAAATACCTCCGATGAAAACAAACTAGAAGAAGCTTTCTAGGAATCTTCTGTTGGTGATGTGTGAATTCATCTCACAGAATTCACTTATGTATCGTGGAGCCCGTACTTAACACATCTTGGAGGAAACTGAGAAGGGCCCCTTTGGATCGCATGAGGCCTCGCTTGCTAAAGGAAATTCATCAGTTCAAAACAGTAAGAGAAGCTTTCTGAGAAACTTCTTTTCTGATCAGGAGTTAATCTCACAGACTTAAAACTTGACCTCAGGGAAGCAGGTTGCTAAACACTCTTTTCGTGGAACTGCAGGTGATATTGGGAAGCCCATAGGGGCCCCTGTGTGTGAAAAAGGAAATATCCCCACATAACAATAGAGAGAGCTTTCTGGGAGATGCTTCTGAAGTGTGACTTCCTCAACACAGAGTTCCACACTTCCCTTCTTGGAACCGTTTGCTAAACTGTTGTCCTGGATCTGCAAAGTGATGTATTTGGGGCCCCATAGGGGCATTGTGGATGAATAGGACGTTTCCTCACTAAAAAAAATAGAGAGAAGCTTCTGAGGAGATTTGTTTCTGATATGGGACTTCATCACACAGAGTTCCACCTCCCATCTTGGAACATGCTAACACTGTTGTCGAGGATTTGAAAAAGTGATATTTGGGAGCCTTGAGGGCTTGGTGTGAAAAAAGGATATCCTCAGATTAAAAGTGGAAAGAACCTCTGAGCAACTGCAATTGCCAGGTGTTAAAGCAACTCACCAGAGTTTACACGATTCTCTTCAGTGATCAGTTTTTCACACAGTTTTCGGAAATCTGCAGTAGATTACTTCATAGCCAATGAAGCTATGGTGAACAATGAAATAACCTCAGATGAAAACTAGAAAAAGAAGCGTTTCTTAGGAAACTCTTGGTGACGGTGAATTCAATCACGAGTTGATTTGGTTTTGTGTAGCAGTCCATTAACACTGTGCTTTGAGGAAACTGAGAGCGGCTCTTGATCGCATTGAGCTACGCTGTATAAAGAAAATTTCATCAGTTCAAAACGTGAACAAGAGTTTCTGAGAAACTTCTTTCTGATTCAGTGAGTCATCCACAGATAAACGTAAACCTCAGGAAGCAGTTTGCTAACACTCTTTTCGTGGAAAACTTGCAAAAATGATATTTGGAGAGCCCACAGAGGTCCCATGGTGCAAACGCATATATCCTCACATATAACTAGAGAGAAGCTTTCTGAGAGATTCCTTCTGATGGTGACTTCATCACACAGAGTTCCACCCTTCCCTTCTGGAACAGTTTGCTAACCCTGTGTCGTGGATTCTGCAAAGTGATATTGGGAGCCAATAGGACCATGGTGATAAGAAAAAGGAAGTATCCTCACATAAAAACTGAGAGATAAGTTTCTGAAGATTGCTTTCTGATGTGTGACCCATCCACCCAGAGTTCCACCCTTCCCTTCTTGGAACAGTTTGCTTAAAACTGTTGTCGGGGATTCTGCAAAGAGATATTTGGGAGCCCATAGGGGCCCATGGTGTGAAAAAGGAAGTATCCTCACATAAAAGCTAGAGAGAAGATTTCTGAGCGATTGCTATGATGTGTGACTCATCACACAGAGTTCCAACCTTCCTTCTTGGAACAGTTTGTAACCACTGTTGTCGTGGATTCTGCAAAATGATATTTGGGAGCTCTTTAGGGCTTATGGTTGTGAAAAGGAAATATCCTCAGATTAAAAGTGGAATGATTCCTTCCGAAAGCTGCATTGCCATGTGTGAATGCCACTCACAGAGTACACGTTCTCTTCAGTGAGCAGTTTCTTAGCACGTTTTCTGGAAATCTGCAATTAGATACTTCATAGCGCAATGAAGCTTATGTTGACAAAGGAAATATCCTCAGATTGAAAAAGAGAAAGGAAGCTTTCTTAGAAACGTCGTGGTGATGTGTGAATTCATCTCAAAGAGTTACACTTATGTTTCGTGAAGCAACTCCATTAACACTGTCTTTGAGGAAAACTTGAGAACGGCTTCTTTGGATAGCATTGAGGCCGACGCTGATAAAGGAAATTTCATCAGTTCAAAACGTGAAAGAAGCTTCTGATAAACCTTCTTTCTGATCAGTGAATTCATCTCACAGACTTTACAACTTAGACCTCAGAAGCCGTTTGCTAACACTCTTTCGTGGAAACGCAAAGTGAATTTGGGAGCCCATAGGGGTCGGTCCATGGTGAAAAAAGAAAATACCTCACATAATAGTAGAGAGAAGGCTCTGAAGACTGCTTTCTGATATATGTGACTTCATCACACAGGGTTCCACTCTCCCTTCTTGGAACAGTGTGCTAACACTGTTGTCTGGATTCTTCAAAGTGATATTGGGAGCCACATGGGGCCCAGGGTGAAAAAGGAAGTATCCTCAAATAAATAACTAGAGAGAAGTTTTCTGAGAGATTGCTTTCTGATGTGGACTTCATCACAAAGAGTTACACCCTCCCTTCTTGGAACACTTTGCAAAACACTGTTGTCGTGGATTCCGCAAAGTGATATTTGGGAGCTCATTGAGGGCTATGGTGAGAAAAAGAAAATATCCTAAGATTAAAAATGGAAGAAGTCTTCTGAGAAACTGCATTGCCATGTGTGAATGCAACTCACAGAGTTACAACGTTTCTCTTCAGTGATCAGTTCTTAGCACAGCTTCTGGAAATCTACAATTAGATCCTTCATAGCGCAATGAAGCTTACGGTGACAAAGGAAATATCCTCAGAGAAAACTAGAAAGAAGCTTTGCAGAGAAAATTCTTGGGATGTGTGAATTCATCTCACAGAGTTACACTTAGTTTGTTAGAGCAGTCCATTAACATCTTTGTGGGAACCGAGAAGGGCTTCTTTGGATCGATGAGGCCTACGCTGATAAGGAAAATTTCAGTTCAAACTGTGAAAGAAGCTTTCTAGAAAACTTCTTTCTGATCAGTGAGTTCTTCACAGACTTACAACTTAGACCTCAGGACAGCAGTTTGCTAACGTCTCTTTGGTGGAAAATGCAAAGTGATATTTGGAGCCTAGGGGGCCCATGGTGAAAAAAAGGAAATATCCTACATAAAACTAGAGAGAAGCTTTCTGAGAGATTGCTTTGTGACGTGTTGGCTTCATCATACAGAGTTCCACCTCTCCTTTCTTGGAAACAGTTGCTAACACTGTTGTCTAGGATGCTTGAAAAGTGATGTTGGGAGCCCCAGAGTGGCCCATGGTGAGAAAAGGAAGTATCCTCACATCATAACTACAAGAAGCTTTCTGAGAAATTGCTTTCGAATATTGGACTCATCACACAGAGTTCCCACCTTTCCTTCTTGCAGCGTTTGCTAACACTGTTGTGTGGATTCTGCAAAGTGATATTTGGGAGCTCATTGAGGCCTTGGTGAAAAAGGAAATATCCTAGATTAAACTGGAAAGAGTAGTTGAGAAACTGAATGCCATGTTTGAAGCACTCCAAGAGTTACACGTTTTTTTTTCCGTGGTCAGTTTGTTAACACCAGTTTCTGGAAATCTGCAATGAGATTACTTAATAGCACAATGAAGCTTAGGTGACAAAGGAAAATATCCTCAGATGAAAATCAGAAAGAAACTTTTGAGAAACTTCTTTGTGATGTGTGAATTCATCTCACAGAGTTACACTTATGTTTCATGGAGCAGTCCATTAACATTGTCTTTGAGGAACATGAGAACGGCTTCTTTGATCGCATTGAGGCCTCGCTGATAAAGGAAATTTCATCAGTTCAAAAGGTTGAAGAAGCTTTCTGAGAAACTTCTTTCTGATCAGTGAGTTCATCTCGCAGAGTTAAAACTTAGACCTCAGGAAGCAGTTTGCTAACATCTTTTGGTGGAAACTGCAAAGTGATATTGGAGCCCATAGGGCCCATGGTGAAAAAGGAATTTACTCACATAAAAACTAGAGAGAAGCTTCCGAGAGATTGCTTTCTGATGTGTGACTTCATCCAACGGAGTTTCCACTTTTCCTTCTTGGAACAGTTTGCTAATGCTGTTGTCGTGGATTCTGCAAAGGATATTTGGGAGCTTTTTTAGGGCTTATGATGAAAAAAGGCAAATTCCTCAGTTAAAACTGGAAAGGATCTTCTGAGAACTGCATTGCATGTGTGAAAGCAAGCAATGGACAGAGTTTAAACGTTTCTCTTCAGTTGATCAGTTTTTTAATCACAGTTTTTATGGAAATCTGCAATTAGATACTTCACACACAATGAAGGTACGGTGACAAGGAAATATCCTCAGATGAAAAACTAGAAAGAAGCTTCCTAGACCCTTCTTGGTAATGTGTGAATTCATCTACAGAGTGACACTTATGTTTCGTGGAGCAGTCCATTAACACTGTCTTTGAGGCACCTGAGAGGGTTCTTGGATCGCATTGAGTCTACACTGATAAAGGAAATTTCATCATTCAAACGTGAAAGAAGCTTTCTGAGAAACTTCTTCTGATCAGTGAGTTCACCTGACAGATTACAATGTAGCTCCTCAGGAAGCAGTTTGCTAACACTCTTTTCGTGGAAACTGCAAAGTGATGATTGGAGGCCATAGGGGAGCATCGTGTGAAAAGGAAAATATCCTCAATAATAACTAGAAGAATATTTATGAAAGTTGCTTCTCAGTGTGTCACATCACACAGAGCTCTACCCGTCCCTCCCAGGAACAGTTTGCTACACTGTTGTCGTGATTCTGCAAAGGAATATTTGGGAGCTCGTTGGGGCTTTGGTGAAAAAGGAATATTCCTCAAATGACAAAACTGGAAGAAGCCTCTCAAGAAACTGCATTGCCATTTTTTAATCGCACCACAGAGTCAACGTTATCTTCAGTGATCAGTTTGTAACACAGTTTTCTGAAATCTGCAATTAGATACTTCATAGTGCAGTGAAGCTACAGGACAAAGGAATATCCACAGATGAAAAAGTAGAAAGAAACTTTCTTAGAAACTTTTGGTGATGTGTGAATTCATCTCAAAGAGTTACACTGTTTCATGGAGCAGTCCATGACACTGTCTTTCAGGAACCTGAGAAGTGGCTTCTTTGGATCGAATTGGGCCCTACGCTGATAAAGGAAATTAATCAGTTCAAACAACGTGTGAACAGAAGCTTTTGAGAAACTTCTTTCTGATCAGTGAGTTCTTTCACAGACTACAACTTAGACTCAGGAAAGCAGTTTGTCACACTCTTTTCGTGGAAACTGCAAAGTGATTATTTGGGATCCCATAGGAGCAAGGTGGAAAAAGGGCATATATCCTCACATAATAACTATAGAGAAGCACGTGTGAGAGATGCTTTGTGATGTGTGACTTCATCACACCAGAATTCCAGCCTTCCCTTTTGGAAACAGTTTGCTAAAACCTGTGTGTCGTGGATTCTGACAAAGAGATATGGGAGCTCTTAGGGGGCCCATGCGTGGAGTAGGAAGTTACCTCAACAGAAAACTAGAAGGAAGCTTCTATGAGATGGCTTTATGATATGAGACTTATC
>NC_044568.1:34608172-34621604 GCF_007565055.1 Rhinopithecus roxellana
TGAAAAAGGAAGTATCCTCCCATAATAAATAGAGAGAAGGTTTCTGAGAGATTGCTTTCTGATGTTTGACTTCATCACACAGAATTCCACCCTACCATTCTTGGAACAGTTTGCTAACACTGTTGTGGATTCCGCAAACTGATATTTGGGAGCTCAGTGAGGGCTATGGTGAAAAAGGAAATATCCTCAGATTAAAACTGGAAAGAAGCATTCTGAGAAACTGCATTGCCATGTATGAATGTACCTCACAGAGTTACACGTTTCTCTCAGTGATCAGTTTGTTAACACAGTTTTCTGGAAACCTGTAATTAGATACTTCATAGCGCAATGAAGCCTACGGTGACAAAGGAAATATCCTCAGATGAAAACTAGAAAGAAACTTTCTGAAAAACTTCTTGATGATGTGTTAATTCATCTCACAGAGTTACCCTTATGTTTCGTGGAGCAGTCCATTAACACTGTCTTTGAGGAACCTGAGAAGGGCTTCTTTGGATCGCATTGGGGCCTACGCTGATAAAGGAAATTTCATCAGTTCAAAACGTGACAGAAGCTTTCTGAGAAACTTCTTTCTGATCAGTGAGTTCATCTCACAGACTTACAACTTAGACCTCAGGAAGCAGTTTGCTAACACTCTTTTCGACGAAACTGCTAAGTGATATTTTGGAGCCCATTGGGGCCCATTTTGAAAAATGAACTATCCTCACATAATAAGTAGAGAGAATCTTTCTGAGAGATTGCTTTCTGATGTGTGACTTCATCACACAGAGTTCCACCCTTCCCTTCTTGGAATAGTTTGCTAACACTGTTGTCGTGCATTCTGCAAAGTGATATTTGGGAGCCCATAGGGGCCGATGGTGAAAAAGGAAGTATCCTCACATAAAAACGAGAAAGAAGCATTCTGAGAGATTGCTTTCTGATGTGTGACTTCATCACACAGAGCCCCAAAATTCCCCTCCTATAACAGTTTGCTAACAGTGTTGTGGTGGATTCTGTAAGTGATATTTTGGAGCCCATAGGGGCCCATGGTGAAAAAGGAAGTATCCTCACATAAAAACTAGAGAGAAGCTTTCTGAGAGATTGCTTTCGTATATGTGACTTCATCACCCAGAGTTCCAATCTTCCCTTCTTGGAACAGTTTGCTAACACGTTTGTCGTGGATTCCGCAAAGTGATATTTGGGAGCCCATAGGGGCCCATGGTGATAAAGGAAAATATCCTGACATAATAAGTAGACAAGAGCTTTCTGAGAGATTGCCTTCATACATGTGACTTCATCACACAGAGTTCCCCCCTTCTCTTCTTGGACACTTTGCTAACATTGTTGTCGTGGATTCCTGCAAAGTGATATTTGGGAGCTCATTGTGGGTTATGGTGAAAAAGGAAATATCCTCATATTAAACCTGGAGAGAAGCCTTCTCAGAAACTGGCATTGCCATGTGTGAATGCATCTCACAGAGTTACAAACTTACTCTTCAGTGATCACTGTGGTTACACAGTTTCTGGAAATCGGCAATTAGATCCTTCATCGCGCAATGAAGCTTACGGTGACAAAGGAAATATCCTCAGAGGAAAACTAGAAAGAAGCTTTCTTTGAAACTTGTTGGTGATGTGTGAATTCATCTCACAGAGTTACACTTATGTTTCGTAGAGCAGTCCGTTAACACTGTCGTTGAGGAACCTGAGAAGGGCTTCTTTGGATCGAATTGAGGCCTACGCTGATGAAGGAAATTATCCAGTTCAAAGGGTGAAAGAAGCTTTCTGAGAAACTTCTTTCTGATCAGTGAGTTCCTTACACAGACTTACAACTTAGACCTCAGGAAGCAGTTTGCTAACGTTCTTTTGGTGGAAAATGCAAAGTGATATTTTGGAGCCCATAGGGGCCCATGGTGAAAAAGGAAATATCCTCACATAATAACTAGAGAGAAGCTTTCTGAGAGATTGCTTTGTGACGTGTTGCTTCATCATACAGAGTTCCACCTCTCCTTTCTTGGAACAGTTTGCTAACACTGTTGTCTAGGATGCTGCAAAGTGATGTTTGGGAGCCCATAGTGGCCCATGGTGAAAAAGGAAGTATCCTCACATCATAACTACAAAGAAGCTTTCTGAGAAATTGCTTTCGAATATGGGACTTCATCACACAGAGTTCCACCCTTTCCTTCTTGCAGCAGTTTGCTAACACTGTTGTCGTGGATTCTGCAAAGTGATATTTGGGAGCTCATTGAGGCCTATGGTGAAAAAGGAAATATCCTCAGATTAAAACTGGAAAGAAGAATTCTGAGAAACTGAATTGCCATGTGTGAATGCAACTCACAGAGTTACACGTTTTTCTTCCGTGGTCAGTTTGTTAACACAGTTTTCTGGAAATCTGCAATGAGATACTTCATAGCACAATGAAGCTTACGGTGACAAAGGAAATATCCTCAGATGAAAACTAGAAAGAAACTTTCTGAGAAACTTCTTTGTGATGTGTGAATTCATCTCACAGAGTTACACTTATGTTTCATGGAGCAGTCCATTAACACTGTCTTTGAGGAACATGAGAACGGCTTCTTTTGATCGCATTGAGGCCTACGCTGATAAAGGACATTTCATCAGTTCAAAAGGTGTAAGAAGCTTTCTGAGAAACTTCTTTCTGATCAGTGAGTTCATCTCGCAGAGTTACAACTTAGACCTCATGAAGCAGTTTGCTAACACTCTTTTGGTGGAAACTGCAAAGTGATATTTGGGAGCCCATAGGGGCCCATGGTGAAAAAGGAATTATCCTCACATAAAAACTAGAGAGAAGCTTCCTGAGAGATTGCTTTCTGATGTGTGACTTCATCACACAGGGATCCACCTTTCCCTTCTTGGAACAGTTTGCTAATGCTGTTGTCGTGGATTCTGCAAAGTGATATTTGGGAGCTTATTTAGGGCTATGATGAAAAAGGAAATATCCTCAGATTAAAACTGGAAAGGAATCTTCTGAGAAACTGCATTGCCATGTGTGAAAGCAATGGACAGAGTTAAACGTTTCTCTTCAGTGATCAGTTTTTTATCACAGTTTTATGGAAATCTGCAATTAGATACTTCACAGCACAATGAAGCTTACGGTGACAAAGGAAATATCCTCAGATGAAAACTAGAAAGAAGCTTTCCTAGAACCTTCTTGGTAATGTGTGAATTCATCTCACAGAGTTACACTTATGTTTCGTGGAGCAGTCCATTAACACTGTCTTTGAGGCACCTGAGAAGGGCTTCTTTGGATCGCATTGAGTCCTACACTGATAAAGGAAATTTCATCAATTCAAAACGTGAAAGAAGCTTTCTGAGAAACTTCTTTCTGATCAGTGAGTTCACCTGACAGATTTACAATGTAGACCTCAGGAAGCAGTTTGCTAACACTCTTTTCGTGGAAACTGCAAAGTGATATTTGGGAGCCCATAGGGGAGCATCGTGAAAAAGGAAATATCCTCACATAATAACTAGAGAGAATATTTATGAAAGATTGCTTTCTCATGTGTCACTTCATCACACAGAGCTCTACCCGTCCCTTCCAGGAACAGTTTGCTAACACTGTTGTCGTTGATTCTGCAAAGGAATATTTGGGAGCTCGTTGAGGGCTATGGTGAAAAAGGAAATATCCTCAAATGAAAACTGGAAAGAAGCCTTCTAAGAAACTGCATTGCCATTTTTTAATGCAACTCACAGAGTTACACGTTTATCTTCAGTGATCAGTTTGTTAACCCAGTTTTCTGGAAATCTGCAATTAGATACTTCATAGTGCAGTGAAGCTTACAGTGACAAAGGAAATATCCACAGATGAAAAGTAGAAAGAAACTTTCTTAGAAACTTTTTGGTGATGTGTGAATTCATCTCACAGAGTTACACTTATGTTTCATGGAGCAGTCCATGAACACTGTCTTTCAGGAACCTGAGAAGGGCTTCTTTGGATCGAATTGAGGCCTACGCTGATAAAGGAAATTAAATCAGTTCAAAACGTGAAAGAAGCTTTCTGAGAAACTTCTTTCTGATCAGTGAGTTCCTTTCACAGACTTACAACTTAGACCTCAGGAAGCAGTTTGCTCACACTCTTTTCGTGGAAACTGCAAAGTGATATTTGGGATCCCATAGGAGCCAAAGGTGAAAAAGGAAATATCCTCACATAATAACTATAGAGAAGCCTTGTGAGAGATTGCTTTGTGATGTGTGACTTCATCACACAGAATTCCAGCCTTCCCTTCTTGGAACAGTTTGCTAACACTGTTGTCGTGGATTCTGCAAAGAGATATTTGGGAGCCCTTAGGGGCCCATGGTGGAATAGGAAGTATCCTCACATGAAAACTAGAGAGAAGCTTTCTTAGAGATTGCTTTCTGATATGAGACTTCATCACACAGAATTCCACCCTTCCCTTCCTGAAACAGTTTGCAAACACTGTTGTCGTGGATTATGCAAACTGATATTTGGAGAACATAGGGGCCATGGTGAAAAAGGAAGTATCCTCACATAAAAACTAGAGAGAAGCTTTCTGAGAGATTTCTTTCAGATGTGTGACTTCATCGCACACAGTTTCACACTTCCCTTCTTGGAACTGTTTGATAAAACTGTTGTCGTGGATTCTGCAAAGTGATATTTGGGTGCTCTTTGAGGGTTATGGTGAAAAATGAAATATCCTCAGATTAAAACTGGAAAGAAGCCTTCTGGGAAACTGCATTGCCATGTGTGAATGCAACTCACAGAGTTACACGTTTCTCTTCAGTGATCAGTTTCTTAGCACAGTTTTCTGGAAATCTACAATTAGATCCTTCATAGCGCAATGAAGCTTAAGGTGACAAAGGAAATACCCTCAGATGAAAACTAGAAAGAAGCTTTCTAGGAATCTTCTTGGTGATGTGTGAATTCATCTCACAGAATTACACTTATGTATCGTGGAGCAGTCCATTAACACCGTCTTGGAGGAAACTGAGAAGGGCCCCTTTGGATCGCATTGAGGCCTACGCTGCTAAAGGAAATTTCATCAGTTCAAAACGTAAGAGAAGCTTTCTGAGAAACTTCTTTCTGATCAGTGAGTTAATCTCACAGACTTAAAACTTAGACCTCAGGAAGCAGGTTGCTAACACTCTTTTCGTGGAAACTGCAAGGTGATATTTGGGAGCCCATAGGGGCCCCTGGTGAAAAAGGAAATATCCTCACATAACAACTAGAGAGAAGCTTTCTGGGAGATTGCTTTCTGAAGTGTGACTTCCTCACACAGAGTTCCACACTTCCCTTCTTGGAACAGTTTGCTAACACTGTTGTCCTGGATTCTGCAAAGTGATATTTGGGAGCCCATAGGGGCACATGGTGAAATAGGAAGTTTCCTCACATAAAAAATAGAGAGAAGCTTTCTGAGAGATTGCTTTCTGATATGGGACTTCATCACACAGAGTTCCACCTTCCCATCTTGGAACAGTTTGCTAACACTGTTGTCGAGGATTCTGAAAAGTGATATTTGGGAGCTCTTTGAGGGCTTGGTGAAAAAGGATATATCCTCAGATTAAAAGTGGAAAGAAGCCTTCTGAGCAACTGCAATGCCAGGTGTTAAAGCAACTCACAGAGTTACACGATTCTCTTCAGTGATCAGTTTTTCAACACAGTTTTCTGGAAATCTGCAGTTAGATACTTCATAGCCCAATGAAGCTTATGGTGAACAATGAAATAACCTCAGATGAAAACTAGAAAGAAGCTTTCTTAGAAACTTCTTGGTGACGTGTGAATTCATCTCACAGAGTTGCATTTATGTTTTGTGTAGCAGTCCATTAACACTGTCTTTGAGGAAACTGAGAAGGGCTTCTTTGGATCGCATTGAGGCCTACGCTGATAAAGAAAATTTCATCAGTTCAAAACGTGAAAGAAGCTTTCTGAGAAACTTCTTTCTGATCAGTGAGTTCATCTCACAGACTTACACCTTAAACCTCAGGAAGCAGTTTGCTAACACTCTTTTCGTGGAAACTGCAAAATGATATTTGGGAGCCCACAGGGTCCCATGGTGCAAACGCATATATCCTCACATAATAACTAGAGAGAAGCTTTCTGAGAGATTCCTTTCTGATGTGTGACTTCATCACACAGAGTTCCACCCTTCCCTTCTTGGAACAGTTTGCTAACCCTGTTGTCGTGGATTCTGCAAAGTGATATTTGGGAGCCAATAAGGATCCATGGTGAAAAAGGAAGTATCCTCACATAAAAACTGAGAGATAAGCTTTCTGAGAGATTGCTTTCTGATGTGTGACCTCATCACACAGAGTTCCACCCTTCCCTTCTTGGAACAGTTTGCTAAAACTGTTGTCGTGGATTCTGCAAAGAGATATTTGGGAGCCCATAGGGGCCCATGGTGAAAAAGGAAGTATCCTCACATAAAAGCTAGAGAGAAGATTTCTGAGCGATTGCTTTATGATGTGTGACTCATCACACAGAGTTCCAACCTTCCTTCTTGGAACAGTTTGCTAACACTGTTGTCGTGGATTCTGCAAAATGATATTTGGGAGCTCTTTGAGGGCTATGGTGAAAAAGGAAATATCCTCAGATTAAAAGTGGAATGATTCCTTCCGAAAAGCTGCATTGCCATGTGTGAATGCAACTCACAGAGTTACACGTTTCTCTTCAGTGATCAGTTTCTTAGCACAGTTTTCTGGAAATCTGCAATTAGATACTTCATAGCGCAATGAAGCTTATGTTGACAAAGGAAATATCCTCAGATGAAAAAGAGAAGGAAGCTTTCTTAGAAACGTCTTGGTGATGTGTGAATTCATCTCAAAGAGTTACACTTATGTTTCGTGAAGCACTCCATTAACACTGTCTTTGAGGAAACTGAGAACGGCTTCTTTGGATAGCATTGAGGCCGACGCTGATAAAGGAAATTTCATCAGTTCAAAACGTGAAAGAAGCTTCCTGATAAACTTCTTTCTGATCAGTGAATTCATCTCACAGACTTACAACTTAGACCTCAGGAAGCCGTTTGCTAACACTCTTTTCGTGGAAACTGCAAAGTGATATTTGGGAGCCCATAGGGGTCCATGGTGAAAAAGAAAATATCCTCACATAATAAGTAGAGAGAAGCTCTCTGAGAGACTGCTTTCTGATATGTGACTTCATCACACAGGGTTCCACTCTTCCCTTCTTGGAACAGTGTGCTAACACTGTTGTCATGGATTCTTCAAAGTGATATTTGGGAGCCCACAGGGGCCCAGGGTGAAAAAGGAAGTATCCTCACATAATAACTAGAGAGAAGTTTTCTGAGAGATTGCTTTCTGATATGTGACTTCATCACAAAGAGTTACACCCTTCCCTTCTTGGAACACTTTGCAAACACTGTTGTCGTGGATTCCGCAAAGTGATATTTGGGAGCTCATTGAGGGCTATGGTGAAAAAGAAAATATCCTAAGATTAAAACTGGAAAGAAGTCTTCTGAGAAACTGCATTGCCATGTGTGAATGCAACTCACAGAGTTACACGTTTCTCTTCAGTGATCAGTTTCTTAGCACAGCTTTCTGGAAATCTACAATTAGATCCTTCATAGCGCAATGAAGCTTACGGTGACAAAGGAAATATCCTCAGAGGAAAACTAGAAAGAAGCTTTCTGAGAAACTTCTTGGTGATGTGTGAATTCATCTCACAGAGTTACACTTAAGTTTCGTTCAGCAGTCCATTAACACTGTCTTTGTGGAACCTGAGGAGGGCTTCTTTGGATCGCATTGAGCCCTACGCTGTTGAAGGAAATTTCCCCAGTTCAAAACGTGAAAGAAGCTTTCAGAGAAACTTCTTTCTGATCAGTGAGTTCATCTCACAGACTTACAACTTAGACCTCAGGAAGCAGTTTGCTAACGTTCTTTTGGTGGAAAATGCAAAGTGATATTTTGGAGCCCATAGGGGCCCATGGTGAAAAAGGAAATATCCTCACATAATAACTAGAGAGAAGCTTTCTGAGAGATTGCTTTGTGACGTGTTGCTTCATCATACAGAGTTCCACCTCTCCTTTCTTGGAACAGTTTGCTAACACTCTTGTCTAGGATGCTGCAAAGTGATGTTTGGGAGCCCATAGTGGCCCATGGTGAAAAAGGAAGTATCCTCACATCATAACTACAAAGAAGCTTTCTGAGAAATTGCTTTCGAATATGGGACTTCATCACACAGAGTTCCACCCTTTCCTTCTTGCAGCAGTTTGCTAACACTGTTGTCGTGGATTCTGCAAAGTGATATTTGGGAGCTCATTGAGGCCTATGGTGAAAAAGGAAATATCCTCAGATTAAAACTGGAAAGAAGAATTCTGAGAAACTGAATTGCCATGTGTGAATGCAACTCACAGAGTTACACGTTTTTCTTCCGTGGTCAGTTTGTTAACACAGTTTTCTGGAAATCTGCAATGAGATACTTCATAGCACAATGAAGCTTACGGTGATAAAGGAAATATCCTCAGATGAAAACTAGAAAGAAACTTTCTGAGAAACTTCTTTGTGATGTGTGAATTCATCTCACAGAGTTACACTTATGTTTCATGGAGCAGTCCATTAACACTGTCTTTGAGGAACATGAGAACGGCTTCTTTTGATCGCATTGAGGCCTACGCTGATAAAGGACATTTCATCAGTTCAAAAGGTGTAAGAAGCTTTCTGAGAAACTTCTTTCTGATCAGTGAGTTCATCTCGCAGAGTTACAACTTAGACCTCAGGAAGCAGTTTGCTAACACTCTTTTGGTGGAAACTGCAAAGTGATATTTGGGAGCCCATAGGGGCCCATGGTGAAAAAGGAATTATCCTCACATAAAAACTAGAGAGAAGCTTCCTGAGAGATTGCTTTCTGATGTGTGACTTCATCACACAGGGTTCCACCTTTCCCTTCTTGGAACAGTTTGCTAATGCTGTTGTCGTGGATTCTGCAAAGTGATATTTGGGAGCTTATTTAGGGCTATGATGAAAAAGGAAATATCCTCAGATTAAAACTGGAAAGGAATCTTCTGAGAAACTGCATTGCCATGTGTGAAAGCAATGGACAGAGTTAAACGTTTCTCTTCAGTGATCAGTTTTTTAACACAGTTTTATGGAAATCTGCAATTAGATACTTCACAGCACAATGAAGCTTACGGTGACAAAGGAAATATCCTCAGATGAAAACTAGAAAGAAGCTTTCCTAGAACCTTCTTGGTAATGTGTGAATTCATCTCACAGAGTTACACTTATGTTTCGTGGAGCAGTCCATTAACACTGTCTTTGAGGCACCTGAGAAGGGCTTCTTTGGATCGCATTGAGTCCTACACTGATAAAGGAAATTTCATCAATTCAAAACGTGAAAGAAGCTTTCTGAGAAACTTCTTTCTGATCAGTGAGTTCACCTGACAGTTTTACAATGTAGACCTCAGGAAGCAGTTTGCTAACACTCTTTTCGTGGAAACTGCAAAGTGATATTTGGGAGCCCATAGGGGAGCATCGTGAAAAAGGAAATATCCTCACATAATAACTAGAGAGAATATTTATGAAAGATTGCTTTCTCATGTGTCACTTCATCACACAGAGCTCTACCCGTCCCTTCCAGGAACAGTTTGCTAACACTGTTGTCGTTGATTCTGCAAAGGAATATTTGGGAGCTCGTTGAGGGCTATGGTGAAAAAGGAAATATCCTCAAATGAAAACTGGAAAGAAGCCTTCTAAGAAACTGCATTGCCATTTTTTAATGCAACTCACAGAGTTACACGTTTATCTTCAGTGATCAGTTTGTTAACCCAGTTTTCTGGAAATCTGCAATTAGATACTTCATAGTGCAGTGAAGCTTACAGTGACAAAGGAAATATCCACAGATGAAAAGTAGAAAGAAACTTTCTTAGAAACTTTTTGGTGATGTGTGAATTCATCTCACAGAGTTACACTTATGTTTCATGGAGCAGTCCATGAACACTGTCTTTCAGGAACCTGAGAAGGGCTTCTTTGGATCGAATTGAGGCCTACGCTGATAAAGGAAATTAAATCAGTTCAAAACGTGAAAGAAGCTTTCTGAGAAACTTCTTTCTGATCAGTGAGTTCCTTTCACAGACTTACAACTTAGACCTCAGGAAGCAGTTTGCTCACACTCTTTTCGTGGAAACTGCAAAGTGATATTTGGGATCCCATAGGAGCCAAAGGTGAAAAAGGAAATATCCTCACATAATAACTATAGAGAAGCCTTGTGAGAGATTGCTTTGTGATGTGTGACTTCATCACACAGAATTCCAGCCTTCCCTTCTTGGAACAGTTTGCTAACACTGTTGTCGTGGATTCTGCAAAGAGATATTTGGGAGCCCTTAGGGGCCCATGGTGGAATAGGAAGTATCCTCACATGAAAACTAGAGAGAAGCTTTCTTAGAGATTGCTTTCTGATATGAGACTTCATCACACAGAATTCCACCCTTCCCTTCCTGAAACAGTTTGCAAACACTGTTGTCGTGGATTATGCAAACTGATATTTGGAGAACATAGGGGCCCATGGTGAAAAAGGAAGTATCCTCACATAAAAACTAGAGAGAAGCTTTCTGAGAGATTTCTTTCAGATGTGTGACTTCATCGCACACAGTTTCACACTTCCCTTCTTGGAACTGTTTGATAAAACTGTTGTCGTGGATTCTGCAAAGTGATATTTGGGTGCTCTTTGAGGGTTATGGTGAAAAATGAAATATCCTCAGATTAAAACTGGAAAGAAGCCTTCTGGGAAACTGCATTGCCATGTGTGAATGCAACTCACAGAGTTACACGTTTCTCTTCAGTGATCAGTTTCTTAGCACAGTTTTCTGGAAATCTACAATTAGATCCTTCATAGCGCAATGAAGCTTAAGGTGACAAAGGAAATACCCTCAGATGAAAACTAGAAAGAAGCTTTCTAGGAATCTTCTTGGTGATGTGTGAATTCATCTCACAGAATTACACTTATGTATCGTGGAGCAGTCCATTAACACCGTCTTGGAGGAAACTGAGAAGGGCCCCTTTGGATCGCATTGAGGCCTACGCTGCTAAAGGAAATTTCATCAGTTCAAAACGTAAGAGAAGCTTTCTGAGAAACTTCTTTCTGATCAGTGAGTTAATCTCACAGACTTAAAACTTAGACCTCAGGAAGCAGGTTGCTAACACTCTTTTCGTGGAAACTGCAAGGTGATATTTGGGAGCCCATAGGGGCCCCTGGTGAAAAAGGAAATATCCTCACATAACAACTAGAGAGAAGCTTTCTGGGAGATTGCTTTCTGAAGTGTGACTTCCTCACACAGAGTTCCACACTTCCCTTCTTGGAACAGTTTGCTAACACTGTTGTCCTGGATTCTGCAAAGTGATATTTGGGAGCCCATAGGGGCACATGGTGAAATAGGAAGTTTCCTCACATAAAAAATAGAGAGAAGCTTTCTGAGAGATTGCTTTCTGATATGGGACTTCATCACACAGAGTTCCACCTTCCCATCTTGGAACAGTTTGCTAACACTGTTGTCGAGGATTCTGAAAAGTGATATTTGGGAGCTCTTTGAGGGCTTGGTGAAAAAGGATATATCCTCAGATTAAAAGTGGAAAGAAGCCTTCTGAGCAACTGCAATGCCAGGTGTTAAAGCAACTCACAGAGTTACACGATTCTCTTCAGTGATCAGTTTTTCAACACAGTTTTCTGGAAATCTGCAGTTAGATACTTCATAGCCCAATGAAGCTTATGGTGAACAATGAAATAACCTCAGATGAAAACTAGAAAGAAGCTTTCTTAGAAACTTCTTGGTGACGTGTGAATTCATCTCACAGAGTTGCATTTATGTTTTGTGTAGCAGTCCATTAACACTGTCTTTGAGGAAACTGAGAAGGGCTTCTTTGGATCGCATTGAGGCCTACGCTGATAAAGAAAATTTCATCAGTTCAAAACGTGAAAGAAGCTTTCTGAGAAACTTCTTTCTGATCAGTGAGTTCATCTCACAGACTTACACCTTAAACCTCAGGAAGCAGTTTGCTAACACTCTTTTCGTGGAAACTGCAAAATGATATTTGGGAGCCCACAGGGTCCCATGGTGCAAACGCATATATCCTCACATAATAACTAGAGAGAAGCTTTCTGAGAGATTCCTTTCTGATGTGTGACTTCATCACACAGAGTTTCACCCTTCCCTTCTTGGAACGGTTTGCTAACCCTGTTGTCGTAGATTCTGCAAAGTGATATTTGGGAGCCAATAAGGATCCATGGTGAAAAAGGAAGTATCCTCACATAAAAACTAGAGATAAGCTTCTGAGAGATTGCTTTCTGATGTGTGACCTCATCACACAGAGTTCCACCCTTCCCTTCTTGGAACAGTTTGCTAAAACTGTTGTCGTGGATTCTGCAAAGAGATATTTGGGAGCCCATAGGGGCCCATGGTGAAAAAGGAAGTATCCTCACATAAAAGCTAGAGAGAAGATTTCTGAGCGATTGCTTTATGATGTGTGACTCATCACACAGAGTTCCACCCTTCCTTCTTGGAACAGTTTGCTAACACTGTTGTCGTGGATTCTGCAAAATGATATTTGGGAGCTCATTGAGGGCTATGGTGAAAAAGGAAATATCCTCAGATTAAAAGTGGAATGATTCCTTCCGAAAAGCTGCATTGCCATGTGTGAATGCAACTCACAGAGTTACACGTTTCTCTTCAGTGATCAGTTTCTTAGCACAGTTTTCTGGAAATCTACAATTAGATCCTTCATAGCGCAATGAAGCTTAAGGTGACAAAGGAAATACCCTCAGATGAAAACTAGAAAGAAGCTTTCTAGGAATCTTCTTGGTGATGTGTGAATTCATCTCACAGAATTACACTTATGTATCGTGGAGCAGTCCATTAACACCGTCTTGGAGGAAACTGAGAAGGGCCCCTTTGGATCGCATTGAGGCCTACGCTGCTAAAGGAAATTTCATCAGTTCAAAACGTAAGAGAAGCTTTCTGAGAAACTTCTTTCTGATCAGTGAGTTAATCTCACAGACTTAAAACTTAGACCTCAGGAAGCAGGTTGCTAACACTCTTTTCGTGGAAACTGCAAGGTGATATTTGGGAGCCCATAGGGGCCCCTGGTGAAAAAGGAAATATCCTCACATAACAACTAGAGAGAAGCTTTCTGGGAGATTGCTTTCTGAAGTGTGACTTCCTCACACAGAGTTCCACACTTCCCTTCTTGGAACAGTTTGCTAACACTGTTGTCCTGGATTCTGCAAAGTGATATTTGGGAGCCCATAGGGGCACATGGTGAAATAGGAAGTTTCCTCACATAAAAAATAGAGAGAAGCTTTCTGAGAGATTGCTTTCTGATATGGGACTTCATCACACAGAGTTCCACCTTCCCATCTTGGAACAGTTTGCTAACACTGTTGTCGAGGATTCTGAAAAGTGATATTTGGGAGCTCTTTGAGGGCTTGGTGAAAAAGGATATATCCTCAGATTAAAAGTGGAAAGAAGCCTTCTGAG
>NC_044568.1:34621704-34643533 GCF_007565055.1 Rhinopithecus roxellana
AGTGTTAGCAAACTGTTACAAGAAGGGAAGGGTGGAACTCTGGGAGATGAAGTCATTATCGGAAAGCAATCTCTCAGAAAGCTTCTCTCTACTTATTATGTGAGGATAATTCCTTTTTCACCATGGGCCCCTATGGGCTCCCAAATATCATTTTGCAGAATCCACGACAACAGTGTTAGAAAACTGTTCCAAAAAGGGAAGGCTGGAACTCTGTGTGATGAAGTCACACATCAGAAAGCAATCTCTCAGAGAGCTTCTGTCTAGTTATTATGTGAGGATAATTCCTATTTCACCATGGGCCCCTATGGGCTCCAAAATATCACTTTGCAGTTTCCATGAAAAGAGTGTTAGCCAACTGCTTCCTGAGGTCTAAGTTGTAAATCTGTGAGATGAACTCACTGATCAGAAAGAAGATTCTCAGAAAGCGTCTTTCACGTTTTGAACTGATGAAATTTCCTTTATCAGCGTAGGCCTCAATGCGATCCAAAGGGGCCCTTCTCAGGTTCCTCCAAGACGGTGTTAATGGACTGCTCCACGAAACATAAGTGTAACTCTGTGAGATGAATTCACACATCACCAAAAAGTTTCCTAGAAAGCTTTTCCTAGTTTTCATCTGTGGGTATTTCCTTTGTCACCGTAAGCTTCATTGCGCTATGAAGTATCTAATTGCAGAATTCCAGAAAACCGTGTTAACAAAGTGATCACTGAAGAGAAACGTGTAACTCTGTGAGTTGCATTCACACATGGCAATGCGGTTTCCCAGAAGGCTTCTTTCCAGTTTTAATCTGAGGATATTTCATTTTTGACCATAGCCCTCAAAGAACACCCAAATATCACTTTGCAGAATCCACGACAACAGTGTTATCAAACTGTTCCAAGTAGGGTAGGGTGGAACTCTGTGCGATGAAGTCACACATCTGAACGAAATCTTCCAGAAAACTTCTATCTAGTTATTATGTGAGGATTCTTCCTTTTTCACCATGGGCCCCTATGTGATCCCAAATATCACTTTGCAGAATTCACAACAACAGTGTTAGCAAACTGTTCCAAGAAAGGAAGTGTGGAACTATGTGTGATGAAGTCAAACATCAGAAAGCAATCTCTCAGAAAGCTTATCTCTAGTTATTATGTGAGGATATTTCCTTTTTCACCATGGGCCCCGACGGGCTACCAAATATCACTTTGCAATTTCCTCGAAAAGAGTGTTAGGAAACTGCTTCCTGAGGTCCAAGTTGTAAGTCTGTGAGATGAACTCACTGATCAGAAAGAAATTTCTCAGAAAGCTTCTTTCATGTTTTGAACTGATGCAATTCCCTTTATCAGCGTAGGCCTCAATGCGATCCAAAGAAGCCCTTCTCCGGTTCCTCAAAGACAGTGGTAATGGACTACTCCACGAAACATAAGTGTAACTCTGCGAGATGAATTCACACATCACCAAGAAGGTTCTAAGGAAGCTTCTTTCTAGTTTTCATCTGAGGATGTTTCCTTTGTCACGGTAAGCTTCATTGCGCTATGAAATATCTAATTGCAGATTTCCAGAAAACTGTGTTAACAAACTGAAGACTGAAGAGGAACGTGTAACTATGTGAGGTGCATTCACACAATGCAATGCAGTTTCTCAGAAGGCTTCTTTCCAGTTTTATTCTGAGGATATTTCCTTTTTCACCATTGCCCTCGACGAGCTCCCAAATATCACTTGACAGAATCCACGACAACAGTGTTAGCAAACTGTTACAACAAGGGAATGGTGGAACTCTGTGTGATGAACTCAAACATCAGAAAGCAATCTCTCAGAAAGCTTCTCTCTAGTTATTATTTGAGAATATTTCCTTTTTCACCATGGGCCCTTAGGGCTCCCAAATATCACTTTGCAGGTTCCATGAAAAGAGTGTTAGCAAACTGCTTAAATGAGGTCTAAGTTGTAAGTCTGTGAGATGAACTCACTGATCAGAATGAAGTTTCTCAGAAAGCTTCTTTCAGGTTTTCAACTGATGAAATTTCCTTTTTCAGCATAGGCGTCAATGCGATCCAAGAAGCCCCTTCTCAGTTTCCTCAAAGACAGTGTTAATGGACTGCTCCACGAAATATAAGTGTAACTCTGTGAGATGAATTCACACATCGCCAAGAAGTTTCCAGGAAAGCTTCTTTCTAGTTTTCGTCTGAGGATATTTGCTTTGTCACCGTAAGCTTCATTGCGCTATGAAGTATCTGATTGCAGATTTCCAGAAAACTGTGTTAACAAACTAATCACTGAAGAGTAACGTGTAACTCTGTGAGTTGCATTCACACATGGCAATGCAGTTTCTAAGAAGGCTTCTTTCCAGTTTTAATCTGAGGATATTTCCATTTTCACCATAGCCCTCAATGAGCTCCCAAATGTCACTTTGCAGAATCCACGACAACAGTGTTAGCAACCTGTAGCAAGAAGTGAAGGGTGGAACACTGTGTGATGAAGTCACATATCAGAAAGCAATCTCTCAGAAAGCTTCTCTCTCGTTATTATGTGAGGATATTTCCTTTTTCACCCTGGGCCCCTATGGGCTCCCAAATATCGATTTGCAGAATCCACGACAACAGTGTGAGCAAACTGTTCCAGAAAGGGAAGGGTGGAACTCTGTGTGATGAAGTCACACATCAGAAAGCAATCTCTCAGAAAGCTTCTCTCTAGTTATTATGTGAGGATATTTCCTTTTTCACCATGGGCCCTTGCGGGCTCCCAAATATCACTTTGCAGTTTCCTCAAAAAGAGTGTTAGCAAACTGCTTCCTGAGGTCTGAATAGTAAGTCTGTGAGTTGAACTCACTGATCAGAAAGAAGTTTCTCAGACAGCTTCTTTCACGTTTTGAACTGATGGAATTCCCTTTATCAGCGTAGGCCTCAATGCGAACCAAAGAAGCCCTTCTCCGGTTCCTCAACGTCAGTGCTAATGGACTACTCCACGAAACATAAGTGTTACTCTCTGAGATGAATTCACACATCACTAAGAAGTTACTAAGAACGCTTCTTTCTAGTTATCATCTGAGGATATATCCTTTGTCACCCTAAGCTTCATTGTGCTATGAAGTATCTCATTGCCGATTTCCAGAAAACTGTGTTAACAAACTGAGGACTGAAGAAAAACGTGTAACTCTGTGAGTTGCATTCACACATGGCAATTCAGTTTCTCAGAATTCTTCTTTGCAGTTTTAATCTGAGTATATTTCCTTTTTCACCATAGGCCTCAATGAGCTCCCAAATATCACTTTGCAGAATCCACGACAACAGTGTTAGCAAACTGTTGCAAGAAGGAAAGGGTGAAACTCTGTGTGATGAAGTCACATATCCGAAAGCATATTCTCAGAAAGCGTCTCTAGTTATTATGTGAGAATAATTCCTTTTTCACCATGGGCCACTATGGGCTCCCAAAAATCGCTTTGCAGTATCCAAGACAACAGTGTTAGCAAACTCTTCCAAGAAGGGAAGGGTGGATCTCTGTGTGATGAAGTCACACATCAGAAAGCAATCTCTCAGAAAGCTTCTCTCTAATTATTATGTGAGGATATTTCCTTTTTAACCATGGGCCCCTATGTGCGCCCAAATATCACTTTGCAGTTTCCACGAAAAGAGTGTTAGCAAACTGCTTCCGGAGGTCTAATTTGTAAGTCTGTGACATGAACTCAGTGATCAGAAAGAAGTCTCTCAAAAAGCTTCTTTCACGTTTTGAACTGATGAAATTTCCTTTATCAGCATAGTCCTCAATGCGATCCAAGGAAGCCCTTTTCAGGTTCCTCAAAGACAGTGTTAATGGACTGCTCCAAGAAACATAAGTGTAACTCAGTGAGATGAATTCACACATCACCAAGAAGTTTCTCAGAAAGCTTCTTTCTAGTTTTCCTCTGAGGATATTTCCTTTGTCACCGTAAGCTTCATTGCGCTATGAAGTAACTCATTGCAGATTTCCAGAAAACTGTGTTAACAAACTGATCACTGAAGAGAAACGTGTATCTCTGTGAGTTTTATTCACACATGGTAGTGCAGTTTCTCAGAAGGCTCTTACCAGTTTTAATTAGGGGATATTTCCTTTTTCACCATAGCCCTCAATGAGTTCCAAAATATCAGTTTGCAGAATCCAAGACAACAGTGTTATCAAGCTGTTCCAAGAAGGGAAGGGTGGAACTCTGTGTGAAGAAGTCCCACATCAGAAAGCAATCTCTCAGAAAGCTTCCCTCTAGTTTTTATGTGAGGATACTTCCTTTTTCACCATGGGCCCCTATGGGCTCCAAAATATCACTTTGCAGAATCCCCCACAACAGTGTTAGCAAACTGTCCCAAGAAGGGAAGGGTGGAGCTCTGTGTGATGAAGTCACACATCGGAAAGCAATGTCTCAGAAAGCTTCTCTCTAGTTATAATGTGAGGATATTTCTTTCTTCACCATGGGCGCCTGTGGTCTCCCAAATATCACTTTGCACTTTTCTCGAGAAGATTGTTAGCAAACTGCTTCCTGATGTCTAATTTGTAAGTCTGTGAGATGAGCGCACTGATCAGAAAGAAGTTTCTCAGAAAGCTTCTGTCACGTTTTGAATTGATGAAATTTCCTTTATCTGTGTATGCCTCAATGCGATCCAAAGAAGCCCTTCTCAGGTTCCATAAAGACAGTGATAATGGACTGCTCCACGAAACATAAGTATAACTCTGTGAGATGAATTCACACATCACCAAGAAGTTTCTAAGAAAGCTTCTTTCTAGTTTTCATCTGAGGATATTTTCTTTGTCACAGTAAGCTTCATTGCGCTATGAAGTATCTAATTGCAGTTTTCCAGAAAACTGTGTTAACAAACTGATCACTGAAGAGAAACGTGTAACTCTGTGAGGTGCATTCACACATGGCAATGCAGCTTCTCATAAGGCTTCTTTCCAGTTTTAATCGGAGGATATTTCCTTTTTCACCATAGCCCTCAATGAGCTCCCAAATATCACTTTGGAGAATCCACGACAACAGTGTTAGCAAACTGGACCAAGAAAGGAAGGGTGGAAATCCACATGATGATGTCACATATCCGAAAGCAATCTCTCAGAAAGCTTCTCTCTAGTTTTTATGTGAGGATACTTCCTTTTTCACCATGGGCCCCTATGGGCCCCCAAATATCACTTTGCAGTATCCACGACAACAGTGTTAGCAAACTGTTCCTGGAAGGGAAGGATGGAACTCTGTGTGATGACGTCACTTATCCGAATTCAATCTCTCAGAAAGATTCACTCTAGTTATTATGTGAGGATAATTCCTTTTTCACCATGGGCCCCTATGGGCTCCCAAATATCACTTTGCAGTTTCCACGAAAAGAGTGTTAGCAAACTGCTTCCTGAGGTCTAAGTTGTAAGTCTGTGAGAGGAACTCACTGATGGGAAAGAAGTTTCTCAGAAAGCTTCTTTCACGTTTTGAACTGATGAAATGTCCTTTATCAGCTTAGAGCTCAATTTGATTCAAGGAAGCCCTTCTCAGATATCTCAAAGACAGTGTTAATGAACTGTTCCATGAAACATAAGTGTAACACTTTGAGATGAATTCACACATCACCAAGAAGTTTCTCAGAAAGCTTCTTTCTAGTTTTCATCTCAGGATATTTCCTTTGTCACCGTGAGCTTCAAGGCGCTATGAAGTATCTAATTGCAGATTTCCAGAAAACTGTGGTAACACACTGATCACTGAAGAGAAACGTGTAAATCTGTGAGATGCATTCACACATGGCAATGGAGTTTCCCAGAAGGCTTTTTCCAGGTTTAATCTGAGGATATTTCCTTTTTCACCACAGACCTAAATGAGCTCCCAAATATCATTTTGCAGAATCCACGACAACAGTGTTAGCAAACTGTTCCAAGAAGGGAAGGGTGGAACTCTGTGTGATGAAGTCACACATCAGAAAGCAATCTCTCAGAAAGCTTCTCTCTAGTTCTTATGTGACGATACTTCTTTTTTCACCATGGGCACCTATGGGCTCCCAAATATCACATTGCAGAATCCACGACAACAGTGTTAGCAAACTGTTCCAAGAAGGGAAGGGTGGAACTCTGTGTGATGAAGTCACACATCAGAAAGCAATCTCTCAGAAAGCTTCTCTCTAGTTATTATGTGAGGATATTTCCTTTTTCACCATGGGCCCCTATGGGCTCCCAAATATCACTTTGCAGTTTGCACGGAAAGAGTGTTAGTAAACTACTTCCTGAGGTCTATGTTGTACTGCCTATATTTTCTTCTAGGGTTTTTATGGTATTAGGTCTAACATTTAAGTCTCTAATCCATCTTGAATTAATCTTCGTATAAGGGGTAAGGAAAGGATCCAGTTTCAGCTTTCTACTTATGGCCTGCCAATTTTCCCAGCACCATTTATTAAATAGGGAATCCTTTCCCCATTTCTTGTTTCTCTCAGGTTTGTCAAAGATCAGATGGTTGTAGATGTGTGGTATTATTTCTGAGGACTCTGTTCTGTTCCATTGGTCTATATCTCTGTTTTGGTACCAGTACCATGCTGTTTTGGTTACTGCAGCCTTGTAGTGTAGTTTGAAGTCAGGTAGCGTGACGCCTCCAGCTTTGTCCTTTTGACTTAGGATTGTCTTGGCAATGCGGGCTCTTTTTTGGTTCCATATGAACTTTAAAGCAGTTTTTTCCAATTCTGTGAAGAAACTCATTGGTAGCTTGATGGGGATGGCATTGAATCTATAAATAACCTTGGGGAGTATGGCCATTTTCACGATATTGATTCTTCCTATCCATGAGCATGGTATGTTCTTCCATTTGTTTGTGTCCTCTCTGATTTCACTGAGCAGTGGTTTGTAGTTCTCCTTGAAGAGGTCCTTTACATCCCTTGTAAGCTGGATTCATAGGTATTTGATTCTCTTTGAAGCAATTGTGAATGGAAGTTTATTCCTGATTTGGTTCTCTGCTTGTCTGTTACTGGTGTATAAGAATGCTTGTGATTTTTGCACATTAATTTTGTATCCTGAGACTTTGCTGAAGTTGCTTATCAGCTTAAGGAGATTTTGGGCTGAGACAATGGGGTTTTCTAAATATACAATCATGTCATCTGCAAACAGGGACAATTTGACTTCTTCTTTTCCTAACTGGATATCCTTGATTTCTTTCTCTTGCCTGATTGCCCTAGCCAGAACTTCCAAGACTATGTTGAATAGGAGTGGTGAGAGAGGGCATCCCTGTCTTGTGCCAATTTTCAAAGGGAATTTTTCCAGTTTTTGCCCATTCAGAATGATATTAGCTGTGGGTTTGTCTTAAATAGGTCTTATTATTTTGAGGTACGTTCCATCAATACCGAATTTATCGAGCGTTTTTAGCATGAAGGGCTGTTGAATTTTGTCAAAAGTCTTTTCTGCATCTATTGAGAAAATCATGTGGTTCTTGTCTTTAGTTCTGTTTATATGCTGGATTACGTTTATTGATTTGCGAATGTTGAACCAGCCTTGCATCCCGGGGATGAAGCCCACTTGATCATGGTGGATAAGCTTTTTGATGTGCTGCTGAATCCGGTTTGCCAGTATTTTATTGAGAATTTTTGCATCGATGTTCATCAGGGATATTGGTCTAAAATTCTCTTTTTTGTTGTGTCTCTGCCAGGCTTTGGTATCAGGATGATGTTGGCCTCATAAAATGAGGTAGGGAGGATTCCCTCTTTTTCTATTGCTTAGAATAGTTTCAGATGGAATGGTACCAGCTCCTCCTTGTACCTCTGGTAGAATTCAGCTGTGAATCCATCTGCTCCTGGACTTTTTTTGGTGGGTAGGCTATTAATTGTTGCCTCAATTTCATAGCCTGCAATTGGTCTATTCAGGGATTCCACTTCTTCCTGGTTTAGTCTTGGGAGAGTGTAAGTGTCCAGGAAATTATCCATTTCTTCTAGGTTTTCTAGTTGATTTGCGTAAAGGCGTTTATAGTATTCTCTGATGGTTGTTTGTATTTCTGTGGGGTCGGTGGTGATATTCCCTTTATCATTTTTTATTGCGTCTATTTGATTCCTCTCTCTTTTCTTCTTTATTAGTCTTGCTAGCGGTCTGTCAATTTTGTTGATCTTTTCAAAAAAACAACTCCTGGATTCATTGATTTTTTGGAGGGTTTTTTGTGTCTCTATCTCCTTCAGTTCTGCTCTGATCTTAGTTATTTCTTGCCTTCTGCTAGCTTTTGAATGTGTTTGCTCTTGCCTCTCTAGTTCTTTTAATTGTGATGTTAGAGTGTCAATTTTAGATCTTTCCTGCTTTCTCTTGTGGGCATTTAGTGCTATAAATTTCCCTCTACACATTGCTTTAAATGTGTCCCAGAGATTCTGGTATGTTGTATCTTTGTTCTCATGGTTTCAAAGAACATCTTTATTTCTGCTTTCATTTCCTTATGTACCCAGTAGTCATTCAGGAGCAGGTTGTTCAGTTTCCATGTAGTTGAGAGGTTTTGATTGAGTTTCTTAGTCCTGAGTTCTAGTTTGATTGCACTGTGGTCTGAGAGACAGTTTGTTATAATTTCTGTTCTTGTACATTTGCTGAGGAGTGCTTTACTTCCAATTATGTGGTGGATTTTGAAATAAGTGCGATGTGGTGGTGAGAAGAATTTATATTCTGTTGATTTGAGGTGGAGAGTTCTATAGATGTCTATTAGGTCCGCTTGGTGCAGAGATGAGTTCAATTCCTGGATATCCTTGTTAACTTTCTGTCTCGTTGAGCTGTCTAATGTTGACAGTGGAGTGTTGAAGTCTCCCATTATTATTGTATGGGAGTCTAAGTCTCTTTGTAAGTCTCTAAGGACTTGCTTTGTGAATCTCGGTGCTCCTGTACTGGGTGCATATATATTTAGGAGGGTTAGCTCTTCCCGTTGAATTGATCCCTTTACCATTATGTAATGGCCTTCTTTGTCTCTTTTGATCTTTGGTGGTTTAAAGTCTGTTTTATCAGGGACTAGGATTGCAACCCCTGCTTTTTTTTGTTCTCCATTTGCTTGGTAGATCTTCCTCCATTCCTTTATTTTGAGCCTATGTATGTCTCTGCATGTGAGATGTTTCTCCTGAATTATCCTCACATAATAACTATAGAGAAGCTTTCTGAGAGATTGCTTTCTGATATGTGACTTCATCACACTGAGTTCCACCCTTCTCTTCTTGGAACAGTTTGCTAACCCTGTTGTCGTGGATTCTGCAAAGTGATATTTGGGAGCCCATACGGGCCGATGGTGAAAAAGCAAGTATCCTCACATAATAAGCAGAGAGAAGCTTTCTGAGAGATTGCTTTCTGAAATGTGACTTCATCACAGAGAGTTCCAGCCTTCCCTTCTTGGAACAGTTTGATAACACTGTTGTCGTGGTTTCTGCAAAGTGATATTTGGGAGCTCATTGAGGGCTATGGTGAAAAAGGAAATATCCTCAGATTAAACCTGGAAGGAAGACTTCTGAGATAGTGGATTGCCATGTGTGAATGCAACTCACATCGTTACACGTTTCTCTTCAGTGATCAGTTTGTTAACACAGTTTTCTGGAAATCTGCAATGAGATACTTCATAGCGCAATGAAGCTTACGGTGACAAAGGAAATATCCTCAGATGAAAACTAGACAGAAGCTTTCTTAGAAACTTCTTTGTGATGTGTGAATTCATCTCACTGAGTTACACTTATGGTTCGTCAAGCAGTCAATTAACACTATCTTTGAGGAACCTGAGAAGGGCTTCCTTGGATCGCATTGAGGCCTACAATGATAAAGGAAATTTCATCAGTTCAAAACGTGAAAGCAGCTTTCTGAGAAACTGCTTTCTGATCAGTGAGTTCATCTCACAGACTTACAACTTAGACCTCAGGAAGCAGTTTGCTAACACTCTTTTCGTGGAAACTGCAATGTGATATTTGGGAGCCCCTAGGGGCCCATGGTGAAAAAGGAAATATCCTCACCTTATAACTAGATAGAAGCTTTCTGAGAGATTGCTTTCTGACGTGTGACTTCATCACACAGAGTTCCACCCTTCCCTTCTTGGAACAGTTTGCTAACACTGCTGTCGTGGATTCTGCAAAATGATATCTGGGAGCCCATAGGGGCCCATGGTGAAAAAGGAAGTATCCTCGCATAAAATCTAGAGGGAAGCTTTCTGAGAGATTGTTTTCTGATGTGTGACTTCATCACACAGAGTTCCACCGTTCCATTCTTGGAACAGTTTGCTAACACTGTTGTCGTGGATTCTGCCAATTGATATTTGGGAGCTCATTGAGGGCTATGGTGAAAAAGAAAATATTCTCAGATTAAAACTGGAAAGTAGCCTTCTGAGAAACTGCATTGGATGTGTGAAAGCAACTCACAGAATTACACGTTTCTCTTCAGTGATCGGTTTGTTAACACAGTTTTCAGGAAATCTGCAATAAGACACTTCATAGCCCAATGAAGCTTACGGTGACAAAGGAAATATCCTCTGATGAAAACTAGAAAGAAGTTTCTTAGAACCTTCTTGGTGATGTGTGAATTCATCACACAGAGTTACACTTATGTTTCGTGGAGCAGTACATTAACACTGTCCTTGAGGAACCTGAGAACGGTTTCTTTGGATCGCTATGATGCCTAGGCTGATAAAGGAAATTTCATCAGTTCAAAACGTGAAAGAGCTTTCTGAGAAACTTCTTTCTGATCAGTGAGTTCGTCTCACAGACTTACAACTTAGACCTCAGGAAGCAGTTTGCTAACACTCTTTTCGTGGAAACTGCAATGTGATATTTGGGAGCCCCTAGGGGCCCATGGTGAAAAAGGAAATATCCTCACCTTATAACTAGATAGAAGCTTTCTGAGAGATTGCTTTCTGACGTGTGACTTCATCACACAGAGTTCCACCCTTCCCTTCTTGGAACAGTTTGCTAACACTGCTGTCGTGGATTCTGCAAAATGATATCTGGGAGCCCATAGGGGCCCATGGTGAAAAAGGAAGTATCCTCGCATAAAATCTAGAGGGAAGCTTTCTGAGAGATTGTTTTCTGATGTGTGACTTCATCACACAGAGTTCCACCGTTCCATTCTTGGAACAGTTTGCTAACACTGTTGTCGTGGATTCTGCCAATTGATATTTGGGAGCTCATTGAGGGCTATGGTGAAAAAGAAAATATTCTCAGATTAAAACTGGAAAGTAGCCTTCTGAGAAACTGCATTGGATGTGTGAAAGCAACTCACAGAATTACACGTTTCTCTTCAGTGATCGGTTTGTTAACACAGTTTTCAGGAAATCTGCAATAAGACACTTCATAGCCCAATGAAGCTTACGGTGACAAAGGAAATATCCTCTGATGAAAACTAGAAAGAAGTTTCTTAGAACCTTCTTGGTGATGTGTGAATTCATCACACAGAGTTACACTTATGTTTCGTGGAGCAGTACATTAACACTGTCCTTGAGGAACCTGAGAACGGTTTCTTTGGATCGCTATGATGCCTAGGCTGATAAAGGAAATTTCATCAGTTCAAAACGTGAAAGAGCTTTCTGAGAAACTTCTTTCTGATCAGTGAGTTCGTCTCACAGACTTACAACTTAGACGTCAGAACGCAGTTTGCTAACAATCATTTCGTGGAAAGTGCAAAGTTACATTTGGGAGCCCATAGTGGCCCATGGTGAAAAAGGAAACATCCTCACATAATAAGTAGAGAGAAGCTTTCTACGAGATTGCTTTCTGATATGTGACTTCATCACAAAGAGTTCCACCCTTCCCTTCTTGGAACAGTTTGCTAACACTGTTGTCGTGGATTCTGCAAAGTGATATTTGGGAGCTCATTGAGGGCTATGGTGAAAAATGAAATATCCTCAGATTAAAAGTGGAAAGAAGCCTTCTGAGAAACTGCTTTGCTATGTGTGAATGCAACTCAGTGAGTTACACGTTTCCCTTCAGTGATCAGTTTGTTAACACAGTTTTCTGGAAATCTGCAATTAGATACTTCATAGCGCAATGAAGCTTACAGTGACAAAGGAAATATCATCAGATGAAAACTAGAACGAAGCTTTCTTAGAAACTTCTTGGTGATATTTGAATTCATCTCACTGAGTTACACTTCTGTTTCGTGAAGCAGAGTTCATCACACAGACTTACAACTTAGACCTCAGGAAGCAGTTTGGTTACACTCTTTTTGTGAAAACTGCAAGGAGATATTTGGGAGCCCATAATGGCCCATGGTGAAAATGGAAATATCCTTACATAATAACCTGAGAGAAGCTTTCTGAGAGATCGCTTTCTGATGTGTGACTTCATCACACAGAATTCCACACGTCCATTCTTGCAACAGTTTGATAACACTGTTGTCGTGGATTCTGCAAAGTGATATTTGGGAGCTCATTGAAGGCTATCGTGAAAAAGGCAATATCATCAGATTACAAGTAGAAAGAGGCCTTCTGAGAAACTGCATTGCCGCGTGTGAATGCAACTCACAGTGTTACACGTTTCTCTTCAGTGATAAGTTTGTTAACACAGTTTTCTGGAAATCTGCAAGTAGATGCTTCATAGCGCTATGAAGCTTACGGTGACAAAGGAAATATCCTCAGATGAAACTAGAAAGAAGCTTTCTTAGAAACTTCTTGGTGATATGTGAATTCATCTCCCAGAGTTACACTGAGGTTTTGTGGAGCAGTCGATTAACACTGTCTTTGAGGAACCTGAGAAGGCTTTCTTTGTATCCCATTGAGACCTACGTTGATAAAGTAAATTTCATCACTTCAAAACGTGAAAGAAGCTTTCTGAGAAACTTCGTTCTGATCAGTGAGTTCCTCTCACAGACTTACAACTTAGACGTCAGGAAGCAGTTTGCTAACACACTTTTCGTGCAAACTGCAAAGTGATATTTGGGAGCCCAATGGGGCCCATGGTGAAAAACGAAATATCCTCACATAATAACTAGAGAGAAGGTTTCTGAGAGATTGCTTTCTGATGTCTGACTTCATCACACAGAGTTCCACCCTTCCCTTCTTGGAACAGTTTGCTAACACTGTTGTCGTGGATCCTGCAAAATGATATCTGGGAGCCCATAGGGACCCATGGTGAAAAAGGAAGTATCCTCGCATAAAATCTAGAGGGAAGCTTTCTGAGAGATTGCTTTCTGATATGGGACTTTATCACACAGAGTTCCACCCTTCCCTTATTGGAACAGTTTGCTAACACAGTTGTCCTGGATTCTGCAAAGTGATATTTGTGAACCCATAGGGGCCCATGATGAAAAAGGAAGTATCCTCACATAATAACTAGAGAGAAGCTTTCTGAGAGATTGCTTTCTGACGTGTGACTTCATCACACAGAGTTCCAAACTTCCCTTCTTGGAACAGTTTGCTAACACTGTTGTCGTGGATTCTGCAAAGTGATATTTGGAGCTCTTTGAGGGCTATGGTGAAAAAGGAAATATCCTGAGATTAAAACTGGAAAGAAGCCTTCTGAGAAACTGCATTGCCATGTGTGAATGTGACTCACAGAGTTACACGTTTCTCTTCAGTGATCAGTTTGTTAACACCGTTTTCTGGAAATCTGAAATGAGATTCTTCATAGTGCAATGAAGCTTACGGTGACACAGGAAATAACATCAGATGAAAACTAGAAAGAAGCTTTCTGAGAAACTTCTTGGTGATGGGTGAATTCATCTCACAGAGTTACACTTACGTTTCATGGAGCAGTCCATTAACACTGTCTTTGAGGAACCTGAGAAGGGTTTCTTTGTATCGCATTGAGGCCTACGCTGATAAAGTCAATTTCATCAGTTCAAAACGTGAAATAAGCTTTCTGAGGAACTTCTTTCTGATCAGCGAGTTCATCTCACAGACTTACATCTTAGACCTCAGGAAGCAGTTTGCTAACGCTCTTTTCGTGGAAACTGCAAAGTGATATTTGGGAGCCCATTGGGGCCCATGGTAACAAAAGCAGTATCCTCACATAAGAACTAGAGAGAAGCTTTCTGAGAGATTGGTTTCCGAAAAGTGACTTAATCACACAGAATTCCACCCTTCCCTTGTCTAACAGTTTGCTAACACTGTTGTTGTGGATTCTGCAAAGTGATATTTGGGAGCCCATAGGGGCCCATGGTGAAAAAGGGAGTATCCTCACATAAAAAACTAGAGAAAAGCTTTCTGAGAGATTGCATTCCGATATGTGACTTCATCACATAGAGTTCCACCCTTCTCTTCTTGGAACAGTTTGCTAACACTGTTGTCGTGGATTCTGCAAAGTGATATTTGGGAGCTCATTGAGGGCTATGGTGAAAAAGGAAATATCCTCAGATTAAAAGTTGAAAGAAGCCCTCTGAGAAACTGCATTGCCATGTGTGAATGCAACTCACAGAGTTACAGGTTTCTATTCAGTGATCAGTTTGTTAACACTGTTTTCTGGAAATCTGCAATGAGATTCTTCATATCGCACTGAAGCTTACGGTGATAAAGGAAATATCCTCAGATGAAAACTAGAAAGAAGCATTCCTAGAAACTTCTTCGTGATGTGTGAATTCATCTCAGAGAGCTACACTTATGTTTCGTGGAGCAGTCCATTAACACTGTCTTTAAGGAACCTGAGAAGGGCTTCTTTGGATCGCATTGAGGCCTACGCTGATAAAGGAAATTTCATCAGTTCAAAACGTGAAAGAAGCTTACTGAGAAGCTTCTTTCCGATCGGTGAGTTCATCTCACAGACTTACAACTTAGACCTCAGGAAGCAGTTTGCTAACACTCTTTCGTGGAAACTACAAAGTGATATTTTGAGCCCATAGGATCCCATGGTGAAAATGGAATTATCCTCACATAATAACTAGAGAGAAGCTTTCTGAGAGATTGCTTTCTGATGTGTGACTTCATCACACAGACTTCAACCCTTCCCTTCTTGGAACAGTTTGCTAACACTGTTGTGGTGGCTTTTGCAAAGTGATATTTGGGAGCCCATAGGGGCCCATGGTGAAAAAGGAAACATCCTCACATAACAAATAGAGAGAAGCTTTCTGAGAGATTGCTTTCTGAAATGTGACTTCCTCACACAGAGTTTCACACTTCCCTTCTTGGAACATTTTGCTAACACATTTGTCGTGGATTCTGCAAAGTGGTATTTGGGAGGCCATAGGGGCCCAGGGTGAAAAAGGAAGTATCGTCACATAAAAATTAGAGAGAAGCTTTCTGAGAGATTGCTTTCTGATATGGGATTTCATCACACAGAGTTCCAACTTCCCTTCTTGGAACAGTTTGCTAACACTGTTGTCGTGGATTCTGCAAAGTGACATTTGGGAGCTCATTGAGGGCTATGGTGAAAAAGGAAATACTCTCAGATTAAAACTGGAAAGAAGCCTTCTGAGAAACTGCATTGCCATGTGTGAATGCACCTCACAGTGTTACACGTATCTCTTCAGTGATCAGTTTGTTAACACAGTTTTCTGGAAATCTGCAATTGGATACTTCATAGCGCAATGAAGCTTACGGTGACAAAGGATATATCCTCAGATGAAAACTAGAAAAAAGCTTTCCTAGAAACTTCTTGGGGATGTGTGAACTCATCTCACAGAGTTACACTTATGTTTCGTGGAGCAGTCCATTAACTCTGTCTTTGAGGAACCTGAAAAGGGCTTCTTGGATCGCATTGAGACCTACACTGATAAGGAAATCTCATCAGTTCAAAACGTGAGAGAAGCTTTCTGAGAAACTTCTTTCTGATCAGTGAGTTCATCTCACAGAGTTAAAACTTAGGCCTCAGGAAGCAGTTTGCTAACACTCTTTTCGTGGAAACTGCAAAGAGATATTTGGGAGCCCATAGGTCCCATGGTGAAAATGGAAATATCCTCACATAAGAACCAGAGAGAAGCCTTCTGAGAGATTGCTTTCCGATATGTGACTTCACCACACAGAGTTCCACCATTCCCTTCTGGGAACAGTTTGGTAACATTGCTGTCATGGATTCTGCAAAGTGATATTTAGGAGCTCATTAAGGGCAATGGTGACAAAGGAAATATCCTTAGATTAAAACTGGAAAGAAGCCTTCTGAGAAACTGCATTGCCATGTGTGAATGCAACTCACAGAGTTACACGTTTCTCTTCAGTGATCAGTTTGTTCACACAGTTTTCTGGAAATCTGCAATTAGATATTTCATAGCACAATGAAGCTTATGGTGACAAAGGAAATATCCTCATATGAAAACTAGAAAGAAGCTTTCTGAGAAACATCTTGGTGATGTGTGAATTCATCTCACAGAGTTACACTTATATTTCGGGGAGCAGTCCATTAGCACTATCTTTGAGGAATCTGAGAAGGGCTTCTTTGGATCGCATTGAGGCCTACGCTGATAAAGTAAATTTCGTCAGTTCAAAACGTGAAAGAAGCTTTCTGAGAAACTTCTTTCTGGTCAGTGAATTCATCTCACAGAGTTAACACTTAGGCATCAGGAAGCAGTTTGCTAACACTCTTTTCGTGGAAACTGCAAAGAGATATTTGGGAGCCCATAGGGTCCCATGGTGAAAATGGAAATATCCTCACATAAGAACTAGAGAGAAGTTTTCTGAGAGATTGCTTTCTGTTGTGTGACTTCATCACACAGAGTTCCTCACTTCCCTTCTTGGAACAGTTTGCAAACACTGTTGTCGTGGATTCTGCAAAGTGATATTTGGGAGCCCATAGGGTCCCATGGTGAAAATGGAAATATCCTCACATAAGAACTAGAGAGACGCTTTCTGAGAGATTGCTGTCCAATATGTGACTTCATCGCACAGAGTTCCACCCTTCCCTTCTTCGAACAGTTTGCTAACACTGATGTCGTGGATTCTGCAAAGCTATATTTGGGGCTCATTGACGACTATGGTGAAAAAGGAAATATCCTCAGATTAAAAGTGGAAAGAAGCCTTCAGAGAAACTGCATTGCCATGTGTGAATACAACACACAGAGTTACACGTTTCTCTTCAGTGATCAGTTTGTTAACACAGTTTTCTGGAAATCTGCAATTAGATACTTCATAGCGCAATGAAGCTTACGGTTACCAAGGAAATATCCTCAGATGAAAACTAGAAAGAAGCTTTCTTAGAAACTTCTTGGTGATGTTTGAATGCATCTCACAGAGTTACACTTATGTTTCTTGGAGCAGTCCATTACCAATGTCTTTGAGGAATCTGAGAAGGGCTTCTTTGGATCGCATTGAGGCCTACGCTGATAAAGGAAATTTCATCAGCTCAAAAAGTGAAAGAAGCTTTCTGAGAAACTCCTTTCTGGTCAGTGAGTTCATGTCACAGACTTACAACCTGGACCTCAGGAAGCAGTTTGGTAACACTCTTTTCGTGGAAACTGCAAAGTGATATTTGGGAGCCCATAGGGGCCCGTGGTGAAAAAGGAAATATCATCACAGAAGATCTAGAGACCAGCTTTCTGAGAGGTTGTTTTCTGGTGTGTGATTTCATCACACAGAGTTCCACACTTCCCTTCTTGGAACAGTTTGCTAACACAGTTGGCGTGGATCCTGCAAGGTGATACTTGGGAGCCCATAGGGGCCCATGTTGAAAAAGGAAGTATCCTCACAAAAACACTAGATGGAAGATTTCTGAGAGATTGCTTTCTGATGGGTGACTTCATCACACAGATTTCCACACTTACCTTCTTGGAACAGTTTGCTAACACTGTTGTCGTGGATTCTGCAAAGTCGTATTTGCGAGCCCTTAGCGGCCCGTGGTGACAAACGAAGTATCCTCACATAGGAACTCGAGAGAGGCTTTCTGAGAGATTGCTTTCAGATGTGTGGCTTCTTCACACAGAGTTCCACCCTTTCCGTCTTGGAACAGTTTGATAACACTGTTGTCGTGGATTCTGTAAATTGAAATTTGGGAGCTCATTAAGTGATATAGTGATAAAGGAAATATCCTCAGATTAAAACTGGAAAGAAGCCTTCTGACAAACTGCATTGCCATGTGTGAATTCAACTCAGAGAGTTACACGTTTCTCTTCAGTGATCAGTTTGTTAACACAGTTTTCTGGAAATCTGCAATGAGATACTTCATAGCGCAATGAAGCTTACTGTGCCAAAGGAAATATCCTCAGATGAAAACTAGAAAGAAGCTTTCTGAGAAACTTCTTGGTGATGTGTGAATTCATCTCACAGAGTTACACTTATGTTTCGTGGAGCAGTCCATTAACACAGTTTTGAGGAACCTGAGAAGGGCTTCTTTGGATCGCATTGAGGCATACGTTGACAAAGGAAATTTCATCAGTTCAAAACGTGAAAGAAGCTTTCTGAGAAACTTCTTTCTGATCAGTGAGTTCATCTCACAGACTTTCAACTTACACCTCAGGCAACAGATTGCTAACACTCTTTTCTTTGAAACTCCAAAGTGATATTTGGGATCCCTTAGGGGCCACGGTGAAAAAGGAAATATCCTCACATGATAACTAGAGAGAAGCTTTCTGAGAGATTGCTTTCTGATGTGTGACTTCATCACACAGAGTTCCACCCATCCCTTCTTGAAACAGTTTGTTAACACTGTTGTCGCGGATTCTGCAGAGTGATATTTGGGAGCTCATTGAGGGCTACGGTGAAAATGGAAATATCCTCAGATTAAAACTGGAAAGAAGCCTTCTGAGAAACTGCATTGCCATGTGTGAATGCAACTCACAGAGTTACAAGTTTCTTTCATTGATCAGTTTGTTAACACAGTTTTCTGGAAATCTGCAATTAGATACTTCATAGCGCAATGAAGCTTACGTTGACATAGGAAATATCCTCACATGAATATTAGATAGAAGCGTTCTTAGAAACTTCTTGGTGATGTGTGAATTCATCTCACCGAGTTATACTTAAGTTTCATGAAGCAGTCCATTAACACTGTCTTTGAGGAACCTGAGAAGGCATTCTTTGGATCGCATTGAGGCCTACGCTGATAAATAAATTTCATCAGTTCAAAACGTGAAAGAAGCTGTCTGAGAAACTTCTTTCTGATCAGTGAGTTCATCTCACAGACTTACAACTTAGACCGCAGGAAGCAGTTTGCTAACACTCTTTTCGTGGAAACTGCAAAGTGATATTTGGGAGCCCATTGGGGCCAATGGTGAAAAAGGAAATATCCTCACATAATAACTAGAGAGAAGCTTTCGGCGAGATTGCTTTCTGATGTGTGACTTCATCACACAGAGTTCCCCCCTTCCCTTCTTGGAACAATTTGCTAACACTGTTGTCGTGGATTCTACAAAGTGATATTTGGGAGCCCATAGGGGCCCAGGGTGAAAAAGGAAGTATCCTCACATAAAAACTATTGAGAAGCTTTCTGAGAGATTGCCTTTTGATGTGTGACTTCATCACACAGATTTCCACACTTCCCTTCTTGGAACAGTTTGCTAACACTCTTGTCGTGGATTCTGCAAAGTGATATTTGGGAACCCATAGGGGCCCATGATGAAAAAGGAAATATCCTCACATTATAAGTAGAGAGAAGCTTTCTGAGAGATTGCTTTCCTATGTGTGGCTTCATCACACAGAGATTCAGCCTACCCTTCTTGGAACAGTTTGCTAACACTGTTGTCGTGGATTCTGCAAAATGATATTTCGGAGCTAATAGGGGCCCATGGTGAAAAAGGAAGTATCCTCACATAAAACCTGGAGAGAAGCTTACTGAGAGATTGCTTTCTGATGTGTGACTTCATCACACAGAGTTCCACCCTTTCCATCTTGGAACAGTTTGCTAACACTGTTGTCCTGGATTCTGCAAAGTGATATTTGGGAGCTCATTGAGGGCTATGATGAAAAAGGAAATATCTTCAGATTAAAACTGGAAAGAAGCCTTCTGAGAAACTGCATTGCCATGTGTGAATGCAACTCACAGAGTTACACTTTTCTCTTCAGTGATCGGTTTGTTAACACAGTTTTCTGGAAATCTGCAATGAGATACTTCATAGCGCAATGAAGCTTACTGTGACAAAGGAAATATCCCCAGACGAAAACTAGACAGAAGGTTTCTTAGAACCTTCTTCGTGATGTGTGAATTCATCTCACAGAATTACACTTATGTTTCCTGGAGAAGTGCATTAACACTCTCTTTGAGGAAACTGAGAAGGGCTTCTTTGTATCACATTGAGGCGTATACTGATAAAGGAAATTTCCTCAGTTCAAAACGTGAAAGAAGCTTTCTGAGAAACTTCTTTCTGATCATTGAGTTCATCTCACAGACTTACAACTTAGACCTCAGGAAGCAGTTTTCTAACACTCTTTTGGTGGAAAATACAAAGTGATATTTCGGAGCCCTTAGGGGCCCATGGTGAAAAAGGAAATATCCTCACATAATAACTGGAGAGAAACTTTCTGAGAGATTGCTTTGTGACGTGTTACTTCATCACACAGAGTTCCACCTTTCCCTTCTTGGAACAGTTTGCTAACACTGTTGTCGTGAATTCTGCAAAGAGATATTTGGGAGCCCATAGGGGACCATGGTGAAAAAGGAAGTATCCTCACACAAAAATTAGAGAGAAGGTTTCTGAGAGATTGCTTTGCGATGTATGACTTCATCACACAGAGATCCCCCCTTCCCTTCTTGGAACAGTTTGATAACACTGTTGTCGTGGATTCTGCAAAGTGATATTTGGGAACTCATTGAGGGGTACTGTTAAGAAGCAAATATCGTCAGATTAAAACTGCAAAGATGCCTTCTGAGAAACTGCATTGCCATGTGTGAATGCAATTCACAGTGTTACACGTTTCTCTTCAGTGATCAGTTTGTTAACACAGTTTTCTGGAAATCTGTAATTGTATACTTCATTTCGCAATGAAGCTTACAGTGACAAAGGAAATATCCTCTGATGAAAACTAGAAAGAAGCTTTTTAGAAACTTCTTGGTGATGTGTGAATTCATCTCACAGAGTTACACTTCTGTTTCGTGGAGCATCCATTAACACTGTCTTTGAGGAACCTGACAAGGGCTTCCTTGGATCGCATTGAGGCCTAGGCTGATGAAGGAAATTTCCTCAGTTCGAAACGTGAAAGAAGCTTTCTGAGAAACTTCTTTCTGATCAGTGAGTTCATCCCACAGACTTACAACTTAGAGAAAGCAGTTTGCTAACACTCTTTTCGTGGAAACTGCAAAGTGATATTTCGGAGCCCTTTGGGGCCCAGGGTGAAAAAGAAAATATCCTCAGATAATAGCTAGAGAGAAGCTGTCTGAGAGATTGCTTTCTTATGTGTGACTTCATCACACAGAGTACCAGCCTTCCCGTCTCGGAACAGTTTGCTAACACTGTTGTCGTGGATTCTGCAGAGTGATATTTGGTAGCAAATTGAGGGCTATGGTGAAAAAGGAAATATCCTCAGATTAAAACTGGAACGAAGCCTTCTGACAAACTGCATTGCCATGTGTGAATGCATCTCACAGAGTTACACGTTTCTCTTCAGTGATCAGTTTCTTAACACAGTTTTCTGGAAATCTGCAATTAGATACTACATAGCGAAATGAAGCTTACGTTGACAACGTGAATATCCTCAGATGAAAACTAGAAAGAAGCTTTCTTAGAAACTTCTTCGTGATGTGTGAATTCATCTCACAGCGTTACACTTATATTTCGTTGAGCAGTCCATTAACACTGTCTTTGAGGAACCTGAGAAAGGCTTCTGTAATCGCATTGAGGCCTACACTGATAAAGGAAATTTCATCAGTTCAAAACGTGAAAGAAGCTTTCTTAGAAACTTCTTTCTGATCAGTGAGTTCGTCTCACAGACTTAAAATTTACACCTCAGGAAATAGTTTGCTAACACTGTTTTCGTGGAAAGTGTAAAGTGATATTTGGGAGCCCATTGGGGCCCATGGTGAAAAAGGAAATATCCTCACAGAATAACTAGAGGGAAGCTTTTTGAGAGATTCCTTTCTGATGTGTGACTTC
>NC_044568.1:34643633-34708958 GCF_007565055.1 Rhinopithecus roxellana
TCTGCAATGAGAATTATAGCGCAATGAAGTCTCGGTGACAAAGAACTATCCTCGATGAAATTAGGAAAGCAGCTTTCGTCTAAGAAGAAACTCTTCGGTGAAGTGCTCATCCTAACCGAGTACAATTATGTTTCTTGGAGCGTCCATTAACTCTTACTTTGAGGAACTGCTGAGAAGGGCGTCTTTGGCTCGCATTGAGGCTACGCTGATTAAGGAAATTTCATCAGTTCAAAAGGACGACGCTTTTGCAGGAAATTCTTCTGCTCAGTGAGTTCGCCCCACACTTTACAACTTAGACCTCAGAAGCAGGTTGCTACCTCTTCGTGGAAAAACTGCAAAGTAATATTGGAATCCACAGGGGCCCATGTGGAAAAGGAAAAATCCTCCATAAAACTAGAGGAAGCCTTTGAGAGATTTGCTTTCGATGTGTGCTTCATCAAACCGAGTTCCACCCTTCCCTTCTTGGAAGAGTTTGCTCACATGTTGTCGTGTTTCTGCAACAGTGATATTGGGAGAGTTCTGAGGGCTATGGTGAAAAGGAAATTTCCTCAGATTTAAAACTGGAAAGAAGCCTTCTGGGAAACTGCCATTGCCATGCGTGAATGCCAACTCATCGGAGTTAAAGGTTTCTCTTCAGTGATCAGTTTGTTAACACAGTTTTCTGGAAATCTGCAATTAGATCTTTCTAGCACAATGAAGCTTACGGTGAAAAGCGAAATACCCTCCGATGTAAACTAGAACAGAAGCTTTCTTAGAAACTTCTTGCGTGATGTGTGACTCATCTCACAGAGTTAACCTATGTTCGTGGCGCATCCCATTACACGTCTTGAGGAAACTGAGAGTGCTTCTTTGGATAGCTTGCGCATCCTCTGATAAAGGAAATTTCATCGTCCAAACGTGAAAGAGCTTCTGAGAAATGCTTCTGATCAGTGATTCATCTCACCGACCTTACAACAATACCTCTTAGCGTTCGCAACCCTCTTTGCTTAGCAAGTGCAAACTGATATTTGGGAGCCCATAGGGCCTAAGGTGAAAAAGGAATATCCTCACTATTAATAAACTAGAGGAGAAACTTTATGAGAGGATTGCTCGGATATGTGACTTCATCAAACGAGTTCCCCCCTCCCTTCTTGGAACAGTTGCTAACACTGTTTGCTTGTATTCTGCAACCTGCTATTTGGGAGCCCTAAGGGACGCATTGTGAAAAAAGAAGTATCCTACATAAGAACCTGAGAGACGCTTTCTGAGAGCTTGCTTTCGTCTAGTTGAACTCAGCACACAGAGTTCCACTATACCCTTCCTGGACCAGTTTGCTAACACTGTTGTCGTGGATTTGCATTGTTGATATTTTGGAGACCATGGGTGTTCCAGGGTGTGATGTAAAAAAGGGAAATCTCCTTCACATAAAAAACTAGATTAGAAGCTTCTGAGAGTATTGTTTCTGATGGATGACTTCATCACACGCGTTCCACCCTTCCCATCTTGGAACCCGTTTGCCTAACAACTGTTGTGTGTACTGCAAAGTGATTTATGGATACCCTGGGGCCCATGGAGAACACGAATATCCTAATTAGACACTAGCGAGAAGCCTTTTCAAAGATTGCTTTCGATGTGTGACTTCATCACACATAAGTTCCACCTTCCTTTTTGGAAGTTTGCTCCAGTGTCCTGGTTCTGCCTGTGTTATATTTGGGGCTCCTTGAGGGCTATGGTGTGAAAAAGGAATATCCTCAGATTTTAAAACTGGAAGGACGGCCTTCTGAGAAACTGCATTGCATTGTGTGAATGCAACTCACAGCGTTACACGTTTCCCTCCCGGGTCAGTTTGTTAACAGTTTTCTGGCAATCTTCAATAAGATACTTCAAACGAAATGCAGGTTAAGGGACAAAGGAAATATCCTCAGCTGAAAACTTAGAAAGAAGCTTCTTAGAAAGTTCTGGTATGTGGGAATCGTCTCAAAGCGTTACCCTTATGTTTCAAGGAGCCGTCCATTCGCCCTGTCTTGCGGAACCTGAGAAGGGCCTTCTTGGAGCATTGAGGGCCTACACTGTAACGGTGCAATTTCTCAGTTTCAAACGTGTGAAAGAAGCTTTCTGAGAAACTTCCTTTCTAATCAGTGCGTCATCCACCCCACTACAATTAGAATTCACGCAGCAGTTTGCTTACACTCTTTTCGTGGCAAACGCCAAAGGCATTTGGGAGCCTTAGTGGGCCTGTGCAAGGAACTCTCCTCACAGAAAACGAGTAGACGCGTTAGGCTTAGATTGCTTTCTGATTCTGACTTCATGAAACACCAGTTTCCACCCTTCTTTCTTGCTGAACAGTTTCGTAACCACCGTTGTCGTGGCTCGCAAAGTGATATTGGTCGCTATTGATGACTATTTTGGTGACCACCAAAAGGAAAATTCTCAGATTGAAACTGGAAAAAGAGCCTTCTTAGAAGCTGCATTGCCATGTGATGACTGCCAACTCACCGAGTACACGTTTTCCTTAGTGATCACCTTTGTTAACACAGTTTTCTGGGAAATCTGCCATTCGATACTTCATTAGAGCAATGACCTTATGGTTGACAAAGGAAATCTCCTCGGCTGAAAATGAAAGCAGCTCTTAGAACCTCTTGGTGTTGATGTGTGAATTCATCTCCCCGAGTTACACTTTTGTTTTCGTGGAGCAGCCCATTAACACTCTCTTTGAGGAACCTGGAGAAGGGCTTTTGGATTCGCATAGATTTCCAGGAAACGGTGTTAACAAACTGATCACTGAAGAGAAACGTGTATCTCTGTGAGTTACATTCACACATGGCAATTCAGTTTCTCAGAAGTCTTCTTTCCAGTTTTAATCTGAGGATATATCCTTTTTCACCATAGCCTTAAATGAGCTCCGAAATATCACTTTGCAGAAGCCACGACAACAGTGTGATGAAACTGTTCCAAGAAGGTAAGTGTGGAACTCTGTGTGATGTAGTCACACATCAGAAAGCAATCTCTCAGAAAGCTTCTCTCTACTTATTAGGTGAGGATATTTAATTTTTCACCATGGGCCCCTATGGGCTCCCAAATATCACTTCGCAGTTTCCACGAAAAGAGTGTTGGCAAACTGCTTCCTGAGGTAGAAGTTGTGGGTCTTTGAGATGAACTCACGGATCAGAAAGATGTTTCTCAGAAAGCTTCTTCACGTTTTGAAACTAATGAAATTTCATTTATCAGCGTAGGCCTCAATGCGATCCAAAGAAGCCCTTCTCAGGTTCCTCAAAGACAGTGTTAAAGACTGCTGCACGAAACATAACTGTAACTCTGTGAGATGAATTCACACATCACCATGATGTTATAAGAAAGTTCTTTCTAGTTTTCATCTGAGGATATTTCGTTGCACTGTAAGCTTCATTTGTGCTAAGAAGTATCTAATTGCAAGATTTACAGAAAACTGTGTTGACAAACTGATCACAGAAGAGAAACGTGTAACTCTGTGAGTTGCATTCACCACATGTGCAATGCAATTTCTCAGAAGGCTTCTTTCCAGTATATATCTGAGAATATTCCTTTTTCAAAATAGCCCCTCAAGGGACTCCCAAATATCAGTTTGCAGAATTTATGACAACAGTGTTAGCAAACTGTTTCAAGCAGGGAACGGTAGAACTCTGTGTGATGAAGTCACACATCAGAAACAATCTCTCAGAAAGCTTCTCTCTAATTTTTATGTGAGGATACTTCTTTTTCACCATGGGCCCCTATGGGGTCCCAAATATCACTTTGCAGAATCCTCGATAAGAGTGTTAGTGAACTGCTTCCTGAGGTCTAAGTAGTAAGTCTGTGAGATGAACTCAATGATCAGAAAGAAGTTTCTCGGAAAGCTTCTTTCACGTTTTGAACTGATGAAATTTCCTTTATCAGCGTACGCCTCATTGCCATCTAAAAAAGCCCTTGTCAGGTTCCTCAAAGAGAGTGTTAATGGACTGCTCCACGAAACATAAGTGTAACTCTGTGAGATGAATTCACACATCACCAAGAAATTTCTAAGAAAGCATCTTCTCTAGTTTTCATCTGAGGATATTTCCTTTGTCATCGTAAGCTTCATTCTGTTATGAAATATCTTTTGCAGAATTCAAGAAAACTGTGTTAACAAACTGATCACTGAAGAGAAACGTGTAACTCTGTGAGTTGCATTCACACATGACAATGCAGTTTCTCAGAAGGCTTCTTTCCAGTTTTAATCTGAGGATATTTCCTTTTTCACCATAGCCCTCAATGAGCTCCCAAATATGACTTTGCAGAATCCACGAAACAGTGTTAGCAAACTGTTCCAAGAATGGAAGGATGGAACTCTGTGTGATGAAGTCACATATAAGAAAGCAATCTCTCAGAAAGCTTCTCTCTTGTTCTTATGTGAGGATATTTCTTTTTTCACCATGGGACACTAGGGGCCCCAAAATATCACTTCGCAGAATCCACGAAAACAGTGTTAGCAAACTGTTCCAAGAAGGGAAGGGTGGAACTCTGTGTGATGAAGTCACACATCAGAAAGTAATCTCTCCAAAAGCTACTCTGTAGTTATTATGTCAGGATATTTCCTTTTTCATCATGTGGCCCTATGGACTCCCAAATATCACTTCGCAGTTTCCACGAAAAGAGTGTTAGCAAACTGCTTCCTGAGGTCTAAGGTGTAGGTCTGTGAGATGAACTCACTTATCAGAAAGAAGTTTCTCAGAAAGCTTCTTTCACGTTTTGAACTGTTGAAATTTCCTTTATCAGCTAGGCCTCAATGCGATCCAAAGAAGCCCTTCTCAGTTTCCTCAAAGTAAGTGTTAATGGACTGCTCTACGAAACATAAGTGTAACTCTGTGAGATGAATTCACACTTCACCAAGAAGTTTCAACGAAAGCTGCTTTCTAGATTTCATCTGGGATATTTCCTTTGTCACCGAGAGCTTCATTGCGCTATGAAGTATCTCATTGCAGATTTCCAGGAAACGGTGTTAACAAACTGATCACTGAAGAGAAACGTGTATCTCTGTGAGTTACATTCACACATGGCAATTCAGTTTCTCAGAAGTCTTCTTTCCAGTTTTAATCTGAGGATATATCCTTTTTCACCATAGCCTTAAATGAGCTCCGAAATATACACTTTGCAGAAGCCACGACAACAGTGTGGATGAAACTGTTTCCAAGAAGGTAAGTGTTGGAACTCTGTGTGATGTACTCACAACATCAGAAGCAAATCTCTCAGAAAGCTTCTCTCTACTTATTAGGTGAGGATATTTAATTTTCACCATGGGCCCCTATTGGCTCCCACATATCACTTTGCAGAATCCACGGCAAACGTTGTTAGCAAATGTTCCAAGAAGGGAAGGATTTATTACTCTGTGTGATGAAGTCAACACTCAGTAGGAAATCTCTCATAAAGCTCTCTCTGGGAATTATGTGAGGATATTTTCCTTTTTCACACATGTGGGACCCTATGGGCTTGCAAATATCACTTTGCACGTTCCCACGAAAGAGTGTTAGCTAACTGCTTCCTGAGGTTCCCCCTAAGGTGTAAGTCTGTTAGATGAACTCACTGATCAGAAAGAAGTTTCTCAGAAAGCTTCTTTCACGTTTTGAACTGATGACATTTCCTTTATCAGCGTAGGCCTCAATGCAATCCAAATACGCCCTTCTCAGGTTCCTCAAAGCCAGTGTTAATGCACTGCTGCACGAAACATAAGTGTAACTCGGTGAGATGAATTCACACATCACCAAGAGGTTTCTCAGAATGCTTCTTTCTAGTTTTCATCTGAGGATATTTCCTTTGTCACCGAAAGCTTCATTGTGGTATGAAGTATCTAATTGCAGATTTCCAGAAAACTGTGTTAACAAACTGGTCATTGAAGAGAAACGTGTAACTCAGTGAGTTGCATTCACACATGGCAATGCAGTTTCTCAGAAGGCTTCTTTCCAGTTTTAATCTGAGGATATTTCCTTTTTCACCATAGCTCTCAATGAGCTCCCAAATATCAATTTTCAGAATCCACGACAACAGTGTAAGCAAACTGTTCCAAGAAGGGAATGGTGGAACTCTGTGTGATAAATCACATATAAGAAAGCAATCTCTCGGAAAGCTTCTCTCTAGTTATTATGTGAGGATATTTCCTTTTTCACCATGGGCCACTATGGGCTCAAAAATATCACTTTGCGGTTTCCACGAAAAGATTTTTAGCAAACTGCTTCCTGAGGTCTAAGTTGTAAGTCTGTGAGAAGAACTCACTGATCAAAAAGAAGTTTCTCAGAAAGATTCTTTCACGTTTTGAACTGCTGAAATTTCCTTTATCAGCGTAGGCCTCAATGCGATCCAAAGAAGCCCTTCTCAGGTTCCTCAAAGACAGTGTTCATGGACTGCACCACGAAACATAAATGTAACCCTGTGAGATGAATTCACTCATCACCAAGAAGTTTCTCAGAAAGCTTCTTTCTAGTTTTCATCTGAGGATATTTCCTTTGTCACCGTAAGCTTCATTGCGCTATGAAGTATCTAATTGCAGATTTCCAGAAAATTGTGTTAACAAACTGATCACTGAGGAGAAACGTGTAACTCTGTGAGTTGCATTCACACATGGCAATGCAGTTTCTCCGACGGCTTCTTTCCAGTTTTAATCTGAGGATATTCCCTTTTTCAACATAGCCCTCAATGAGCTCCCAAATATTACTTTCCAGAATCCACGACAACAGCTTTAGCAAACTGTTCCAAGAAGGAAAGGGTGGAACTCTGTGTGATGAAGTCACACATCAGAAAGCAATCTCTCAGAGAGCTTCACTCTAGTTATTATACGAGTATTTCCTTTTTCACCATGGGCCCCTATGGGCTCCCAAATATCACTTTGCAGAATCCAAGACAACATTTTTAACAAACTGTTCCAAGAATGGAAGGGTGGACCTCTGTGTGATGAAGTCAGATATCCAAAAGCAATGTCTCAGAAAGCTTCTCTCTAGTTATTATGTGAGGATATTTCCTTTTTCACCACGGGCCCCTATGGTCTCCAAATACCACTTTGCAGAATCCACGACAACAGTGTTAGCAAACTGTTCCAAGAAGGGAAGGGTGGAACTCTGTGTGATGAAGTAACATATCCGAAAGCAATGTCTCAGAAAGCTTCTCTCCAGTTTACATGTGAGGATACTTCCTTTTCACCATGGGCCCATAAGGACTCCCACATATCACTTTGCAGAATCCACGACAACAGTGTTAGCAAACTGTTCCAAGAAGGGAAGGGTGGAACTCTGTGTGATGAAGTAACATATCCGAAAGCAATGTCTCAGAAAGCTTCTCTACAGTTTACATGTGAGGATACTTACCTTTTCACCATGGGCCCATAAGGACTCCCAAATATCACTTTGCAGAATCCACGACAACTGTGTTAGCAAACTGTTCCAAGAAGGGAAGGGTGGAACTCGGTGTGATGAAGTCACACATCAGAAAGCAATCTCTCAGAAAGCTTCTCTATAGATCTTATGTGAGGATATTTCCTTTTTCACCATTAGCGCCTATGGGCTCCCTAATATCACTTTGCAGTTTCCACAAAAAGATTGTTAGCAAACTGTTTCCTGAGATCTAAGTTGTAAGTCTGTGAGATGAACTTACTGATCAGAAAGAAGATCCTCAGAAGGCTTCTTTCACGTTTTCAACTGATGAATTTTCGTGTATTAGCGTAGGCCTCAATGCGATCCAAAGAAGCCCTTCTCAAGTTCCTTAAAGACAGTGTTAACGGACTGCTCCATGAAACATAAGTGTAACTCTGTGAGAAGAATTCACATCACCAAGAAGAGTCTCAGAAAACTTCTTTCTAGTTTTCATCTGAGGATATTTCCTTTGTCACCATAAGCTTCATTGCGCGATGAAGTATCTAATTGCAGATTTGCAGAAAACTGTGTTAACAAACTGATCACTGAAAATAAACGTGTAACTCTGTGAGTTGCATTCACACATGGCAATGCAGTTTCTCAGAAGGCTTCTTTCCAGTTTTAATCTGAGGATATTTCCTTTTTCACCATAGCCCTCAATGAGTTCCAAAATATCAGTTTGCAGAATCCAAGACAACAGTGTTATCAAACTGTTCCAAGAAGGGAAGGGTGGAACTCTGTGTGATGAAGTCACACATGAGAAAGCAATCTCTCAGAAAGCTTCTCTATAGTTTTTATGTGAGGATACTTCCTTTTTCACCATGGGCCCCGAAGGACTACCAAATATCACTTTGGAAAATGCACGACAACAGTGTTACCAAACTGTTCCAATACTGGAAGGATGGAACGCTGTGTGATGAATCACACATCAGAAAGCAATCTCTCAGAAAGCTTCTCTCTAGTTATTAGTCGAGGATAATTCCCTTTTCACCATGGGCCCCTAAGGGCTCCCAAATATCACTTTGCAGTTTCCACGAATAGAGTGTTAGCAAACTGTTTCCTGAGGTCTAAGTTGAAAGTCTGTGACATGAATCCACTGATCAGAAAGAAGTTCCTCAGAAAGCTTCTTTCACGTTTTGAACTGATGAAATTTCCTTTATCAGCGTAGGCCTCATTGCGATCCAAAGAACCACTTCTCAGGTTCCTCAAAGACAGTGTTAATGGACTGCTCCATGAAACATAAGTGTAACTCTTTAAGATGAATTCACACATCATCAAGAAGTTTCTAAGATAGCTTCTTTCTAGTTTTCATCTGAGGATATTTCCTTTGTCACCGCAAGCTTCATTGCGCTGTGAAGTATCTAATTGCAGATTTCCAGAAAACTGTGTTATCAAACTGATCTCTGAAGAGAAACATGTAACTCTGTGAGTTGCATTCACACACGGCAATGCAGCTTCTCAAAGGCTTCTTTCCTGTTTTAATCTGAGGATATTTCCTTTTTCACCATAGAACTCAATGAGCTCCCAAATATCACTTTGCAGAATCCACGACAACAGTGTTAGCAAACTGTTCCAAATAGGGAAGGGTGGAACTCTGTGTGATGAAGTCACATATCAGAAAAGCAATCTCTCAGAAAGCATCTCTCTAGTTCATATGTGAGAGTACTTCCTTTTTCACGATGGGCCCCTATGGGCTCCCAAATATCACTTTGCCGTTTCCACGAAAAGAGTGTTAGCAAACTGCTTCCTGAAGTCTAATTTGTAAGTCTGTGAGATGAACTCACTGATGAGAATGAAGTTTCTCAAAAAGCTTCTTTCACTTATTGAACTGATGAAACATATTTTTCAGCGCAGACATCAATGCGATCCAAAGAAGCCCTTCTCAGGTTCCTCAAAGACAGTTTTAATGGACTGCTCCCCGAAACATAAGTGTAACTCTGTGAGATGAATTCACACATCACCAAAAAGTTTCTCAGAAAGCTTCTTTCTAGTTTTCAACTGAGGATATTTTCTTTGTCACCGACAGCTTCAGTGGGCTAAAAGTATCTAATTGTAGATTTCCAGAAAACTGTGTTTACAAAGTGGTCACTGAAGAGAAACGTGTAACTCTGTGAGTTGCATTCACACATTGCAATGCAGCTTCTCAGAAGGCTTCTTTCCAGTTTAATCTGAGGATATTCCTTTTTCACCATAGCCCTCAATGAGCTCCCAAATATCACTTTGCAGAATCCACAACAACAGGGTTAGCAAACTGTTCTAAGTAGGGCGGGGTGGAACACTGTGTGATGAAGTCACATATCTGAAAGCAATCTCTCAGAAAGCTTTTCCCTATTTTTATGTGAGGATAATTCCTTTTTCACAATGGGCCCCTATGGGCCCCCAAATATCACATTGCAGAATCCACGAAAACAGTGTTAGCAAACTGTTCCAAGAAGGGAAGGGTGGAATTCTGTGTGATGAAGTCACACATCAGAAAGGAATCTCTCAAAAAGCTTCTCTCTAGTTATTCTGTGAGGATATTTCCTTTTTCACCATGGGCCCCAATGGGCTCCCAAATATCACTTTGCACTTTCCACGAAAACAGTGTTAGCAAACTATTTCCTGAGGTGTAAATTTTAAGTCTGTGAGACGAACTCACTGATCAGAAAGAAGTTTCTCAGAAAGCTTCTTTCACGTTTTGAACTGATGAAATTTCCTTTATCAGTGTAGGCCTGAATGCGATTAAAGAAGCCCTTCTCAGGTTCCTCAGAGACAGTGTTAATGGACTGCTCAACGACACATAAGTGTAACTCTGTGAGATGAATTCACACATCACGAAGAAGTTTCTAAGAAAGCTTCTTTCTAGTTTTCATCTGATGATATTTACTTTGTCAACGTAAGCTTCATTTCGCTATGTAGTATATAATTGCAGATTTCCAGAAACTGTGTTAAGAAACTGATCACTGAAGAGAAACGTGTAACTCTGTGAGATGCATTCACACATGGCAATGCAGTTTCTCAGAAGGCTTCGTTTCAGTTTTAATCTGAGGATATTTCGTTTTTCACCATAGCCCTCAATTTGCTACCAAATATCACTCTGCAGAATCCACGACAACAGTGTTAGCAAACTGTTCCAAGAATGGAAGGGTGGAACTCTGTGTGATGAAGTCACACATCAGAAAGCAATCTCTCAGAAAGGTTCCCTCTAGTTTTTATGTGAGGATACTTCCTTTTTCACTATGGTCCCCTTTGGGCTCCCAAATATCATGTTGCAGTTTCCACGAAAAGAGTGTTAGCAAAACTGCTTCCTGAGTTCTAAGATGTAGGTCTGTGAGATGAACTCACTGATCAGAAAAAAGTTTCTCAGAAAGCTGCTTTCACGTTTTGAACTGATGAAATGTCCTTTATCACCGTAGGCCTCTAAGCGATCCGAATAAGCCCTTCTCAGGTTCCTCAAAGACAGTGTTAATGAACTGCTCCATGAAAAATAAGTGTAACTCTGTGAGATGAATTCACAAATCACCAAGAAGTTTCTCAGAAAGCTTCTTTCTAGTTTTCATCTGAGGATATTTCCTTTCTCACCGTAAGCTTCATTGTGCTACGAAGTATCTAAATGCAGATTTCCAGAAAACTGTGTAAAAAAACTGATCACTGAAGAGAAACGTGTAACTCTGTGAGTTGCATTCACAAATGGCAATGCAGTTTCTCAGAAGGCTTCTTTCCAGTTTTAATCTGAGGATAATTCCTTTTTCACCATAGCCTTTAGTGAGCTCCCAAATATCACTTTGCAGAATCCACGACAACAGTGTTAGCAAACTGTTCTAAGAAGGGAAGGGTGGAACTCTGTGTGATGAAGTCACATATCTGAAAGCAATCCCTCAGAAAGCTTCTCTCTAGTTATTATGTGAGGATACTTCCTTTTTGACTATGGGCCCCTATGGGCTCCCAAATATCACTCTGCAGAATCCACGACAACAATGTTAGCAAACTGTTCCAGGAAGGGAAGGGTGGAACTCAGTGTGATGAAGTCACATATCTGAAAGAAATCCCTCAGAAAGCTTCTCTCTACTTATTATGTGAGGATATTTCCTTCTTCACCATGGGCCCCTATGGGCTCCCAAATATCACTCTGCATATTCCATAAAAAAAGTGTTAGCAAACTGCTTCCAGAGGTCTAAGGTGTAAATCTGTGAGGTGAACTCACTGATCTGAAAGAAGTTTCTCAGAAAGCATCTTTCACGTTTTGAACTGATGAAATTTCCTTTATCACCGTAGGCCTCAATGCGATCCAAAGAAGCCCATCTCAGGTCCCTCAAAGACAGTCATAATGGACTGCACCACGAAACATAAGTGTAACTCTGTGAGATGAATTCACACATCACCAAGAAGGTTCTCAGAAAGATTCTTTCTACAATTCATCTGAGGATATTTCCTTTGTCACCAAAAGCTTCATTGCGCTATGAATTATCTAATTGTAGATTTCCAGAAAAATGTGTTAACAAACCGATCACCGAAGAGAATTGTGTAAATCTGTGAGTTGCATTCACACATCCAATGTAGTTTCTCAGAAGGCTTCTTTCCAGTTTTAATCTGAGGATATTTTCTTTTTCACCATAGCCCTCAATGAGCTCAAAAATATCACTTTGCAGAATTCACGAAAACAGTGTTAGTAAACTGTTCCAAGAAGGGAAGGGTGCAACTCTGTGTGATGAAGTCACACATCAGAAAGCAATCTCTCAGAACGCTTCTCTCTATTTCTTATGTGAGGATACTTCCTTTTTCACCATGGGCCCCTATGGGCTTCGAAATATCACTTTGCTGTTTCCACAAAAAGAGTGTTAGCAAACCGCTTCCTGAGGTCTAATTTGTAAGTCTGCGAGATTAACTCACTGATCACAAAAGTTTCTCAGAAAGCTTCTTTCACGTTTTGAACTGATGAAATTTCCTTTATCAGCGTAGGCCTCATTGCGATTCAAAGAAGCCCTTCTCAGGTTCCTCAAAGACAGTGTTAATGAACTGCTCCATGAAAAATAAGTGTAACTCTGTGAGATGAATTCACAAATCACCAAGAAATTTCTCAGAAACCTTCTTTCTAGTTTTCATCTGAGGATATTTCCTTTCTCACCGTAAGCTTCATTGCGCTACGAAGTATCTAATTGCAGATTTCCAGAAAACTGTGTTAACAAACTGATCACTGAAGAGAAACGTGTAACTCTGTGCATTGCATTCACACATGGCAATGCAGTTTCTCAGAAGGCTTCTTTCCAGTTTTAATCTGAGGATATTTCCTTTTTCACCATAGCCCTCAATGAGCTCCAAAATATCACTTTCCAGAATCCACGACAACAGTGTTAGCCAACAGTTCCAAGAAGGGAAAGGTGGAACTCTGTGTGATGAAGTAACACGTCACAAAGCAATCTCTCAGAAAGCTTCTCTCTAGTTATTATATGAGGATACGTCCTTTTTCACAATGGGCCCCTATGGGCTCCCAAATATCACTTTGCAGAATCCACGACAATAGTGTTAGCAAACTGTTTCAGGAAGGAAAGAGTGGAAATTTGTATGATGAAGTCACACATCAGAAGGCAATCTCTCAGACTGCTTCTCTCTAGTTGTTATGTGAGGATATTACCTTTTTCACCATGGGCCCCTATGGGCTCCCAAATATCACTTTGCAGTTTCCACGAAAAGATTGTTACCAAACTGCTTTCAGAGATCTAAGTTGTAACTCTGTGAAATGAACTCTGCTCCACGACACATAAGTGTAACTCTGTTAGATGAATTCAAACATCACCACGAAGCTTCTAAGAAAGCTTCTTTCTAGTTTTCATCTGACGATATTTACTTTGCCACCGAAAGCTTCACTGCGCTATGAAGTATCTAATTGCAGATTTCCAGAAAACTGTGTTAACAAACTGATCACTGAAGAGAAACGTATAATTCTGTGAGATGCATTCACACATGGCAATGCATTTTCTCAGAAGGCTTCGTTCCAGTTTTAATCTGAGGATATTTCCTTTTTCACCATAGCCCTCAATTTGCTACCAAATATCACTCTGCAGAATCCACGACAACAGTGTTAGCAAACTGTTCCGAGACGGGAAGGCTGGTACTCTGTGTGATGAAGTCACACATCAGAAAGCAATCTCTCAGACAGATTCTCTCTAGCTATTATCTGAGGATATTTTCTTTTTCACCCTGGGCCCCAAAGGGCACCGAAATATCACTTTGCAGTTTCCACGAAAAGAGTGTTAGCAAACTGCTTTCTCTAAGTTGTAAGTCTGTGGGATGAACTCACTGATCAGAAAGAAGTTTCTCAGAAAGCTTCTTTCACGTTTCGAACTGAGGAAATTTCCTTCATCAGCTAGGCCTCAATGCGATCCAAGGAAGCCCTTGTCAGGTTCCTCAAAGACAGTGTTAATGGATGCTCCACGAAACAGAAGTGTAACTCTGTGAGATGAATTCACACATCACCAAGAAGTTTCTAAGAAAGCTTCTTTCTAGTTTTCATCAGAGGATATTTCCTTTGTCACTGTAAGCTTCATTGCGAAATGAAGTATACAATTACAGATTTCCAGAAAACTGTGTTAACAAACTGATCACTGAAGAGAAACGTGTAACTCTGTGAATTGCATTCACACATGGCAATGCAGTTTCTCAGAAGGCTTCTTTCCAGTTTTAATCTGACGATATTTGCTTCTTAACAGTACCCCTCAATGAGTTCCCAAATATCACTTGGCAGAATCCACGACAACAGTGTTATCAAACGGTTCTAAGAAGGGAAGGGGGGATCTCTGTGTGATGAAGTCATACATCACAAAGAAATCTCACATAAACCTTCTCTCTAGTTTTTGTGTGAGGATACTTCCTTTTTCACCATGGTCCCCTATGGACTCCCAAATATCACTTTGCAGAATTCACGACAACAGTGTTAGCAAACTATTCCAAGAAGGGAAAGGTGGAACTCTGTGTGATGAAGTAACACGTCACAAAGCAATCTCTCAGAACGTTTCTCTCCAGTTATTATGTGAGGATAATTCCTTTTTCACCATGGGCCCCTATGGGCTCCGAAATATCATTTTGCAGAATCCACGACAACAGTGTTAGCAAACTGTTCCAAGAAGGGTAGTCTGAATCTCTGTGTGATGAAGCCACATATAGGAAAGCAATCTCTCAGAAAGCTTCTCGCTACTTATAATGTGAGGATATTTCCTTTTTCATCATGGGCCCCTATGGGTTCCCAAATATCACTTTGCAGAACCCACGACAAGAGTGTTAGCAAACTGTTCCAAGAAGGGATGTGTGGAACTCTGTGTGATGATGTCACACATCAGAAGGCAATCTCTCAGAAAGCTTCTCACTAGTTTTTATGTGAGGATACTTCCTTTTTCACCCTGGGCCCCTATGGGCTCCCAAATATCACTTTGTAGAATCCACGACAACAGTGTTAGCAAATTGTTCCAAGAGAGGAAGGGTGGAACTCGGTGTGATGAAGTCACCCATCTGAAAGCAATCTCTCAGAAAGCTTCTCTCTAGTTATTATGTGAGGATATTTCCTTTTTCACCATGGGCCCCTATGGGCTCCCAAATATCACTTTGCAGTTTCCACAAAAAGAGTTTTAGCAAACTGCGTCCTGATGTCTAAGGTGTAGGTCTGTGAGATGAACTCATTGACCACAAAGAAGTTTCTCAGAAAGCTTCTTTCACGTTATGAACTGATGAAATTTCCTTTATCAGCGTAGGCCTCAACGCGATCCAAAGAAGCCATTCTCAGGTTACTCAACGACAGTATTAATGGACTGCTCCACAAAAATAAGTGTAAATCTGTGAGATGAATTCACACATCACCAAGAAATTTCTAAGAAAGGTTCTTTCTATTTTTCATCTGAGGATATTTCCTTTGTCACCGTAAGCTTCATTGCGCTATGAAGTATCTAATTGCAGATTTCCAGATAACTGTGTTAACAAACAGATCACTGAAGAGAAACATGTAACTCTCTGAGTTGCATTCACACGTGGCAATGCAGTTTGTCAGAAGGATTCTTTCCAGTTTTAATCTGAGGATATTTCCTTTTTCACCATAGCCCTCAATGAGCTCCAAAATATCACTTTGCAGAATCCACGACAACAGTGTTAGCAAAGTGTTCCAAGAAGGGAAGGGTGGAACTCTGTGTGATGAAGTCACATATCAGAAAGCAATCTCTCAGAAACCTTCTCCCTAATTTTTATGTGAGGATACTTCCTTTTTCACGATAGGCCCCTATGGGCTCCCAAATATCACTTTGCAAAATCCACCACAACAGTGTTAGCAAACTGTTCCAAGAAGGGAAGGGGGGAACTCTGTGTGATGAAGTCACACATCAGAAAGCAATCTCGCCGAAAGCTTCTCTCTAGTTATTATGTGAGGATATTTCCTTTTTCACCATTGGCCCCAATGGGCTCCCAAATATCACTTTGCAGTTTCCACGAAAAGAGTGTTAGCAAACTGCTTCCTGACGCCTAAGTTTTAACTCTGTGAGATGAACTCACTGATCAGAAAGAAGTTTCTCAGAAAGCTTCTCTCACGTTTTGAACTGATAAGATTTCCTTATCAGCGTAGGTCTCAATGCGATCCAAGAAGCCCTTCTCAGATTCCTCAAAGACACTGGTAATGGACTGCTCCAAGAAACATAAGTGTAAATCTGTGAGGTGCATTCAAACATCACCAAGAAGTTTCTAAGAAAGCTTCTTTCTAGTTTTCATCTGAGGATATTTGCTTGGTAACCGTAAGCTTCATTGCGCCATGAAGTATATAATTGCAGATTTCCAGAAAACTGTGTTAACAAACTGATCACTAAAGAGAAACGTGTAACTCTGTGTGTTGTATTCACACATGGCAATGCAGTTTCTCAGAAGACTTCTTTCCACTTTTAATCTGAGGATATTTCCTTTTTCACCATAGTCGTCAATGAGCCCCAAATATCACTTTGCAGAATCCACGACATCAGTGTTAGCAAACTGTTCGAAGAAGGGAAGGGTGGAACTCTGTGCGATGAAGTCACATATTGGACAGCAATCTCTCAGAATGCGTCTCTCTAGTTCTTATGTGAGGATATTTCCATTTTCACCATGGGACCCTATGGGCTCCCAAATATCATTTTGCAGAATCCACGACAACAGTGTTTGCAAACTGTTCCAAGAAGGGAAGTGTGGAACTCTGTGTGATGAAGTCACACAACAGAAAGCAATCTCTCAGAAAGCTTCTCTCTAGTTCTTATGTGAGGATATTTCCATTTTTACCATGGGACCCTATGGGCTCCCAAATATCTCTTTGCAGTTTCCACGAAAAGAGTGTTAGCAAACTGCTTCCTGAGGCCTAAGTATTAACTCTGTGAGATGAATTCACTGACCAGAAAGAAGTTTCTCAGAAAGCTTCTTTCACGTTTTGAACTGATGAAATTTCCTTTATCAGCGTAGGCCTCAATGCGATCCAAAGAAGCCCTTCTCAGATTCCTCAAAGATAGTGCTAATGGACTGCTCCCCCCGAAATATAAGTGTAACTCTGTGAGATGAATTCACACATCACCAAGATGTTTCTTAGAAAGCTTCTTTCTAGTTTTCATCTGAGGATATATCCTTTGTCACCGTAAGTTTCATTGCGCTGTGAAGTATCTATTTGCAGATTTCCAGAAAACTGTGTTAACAAACTGATCACTGAAGAGATACGTGTAACTCTGTGGGTTTGCTTCACATATGGCAATGCAGTTTCTCAGAAGGCTTCTTTCCACTTTTAATCTGAGGATATTTCCTTTTTCATCATCGCCCTCAATGAGCACCCAAATATAAATTTGCAGAATCCACGACAACAGTGTTATCAAACTGTTCCAAGAAGGGAAAGGGAGAACTTTGTGTGATGAAGTCACACATGAGAAAGCAAACTCTCAGAAAGCTTCTCTCTAGTTATTATGTGAGAATACTTCCTTTTTGACCGTGGGCCCCTATGGGCTCCCAAATATCACTTTGCAGAATCCACGACAACAGTGTTAGCAAACTGTTCCAAGAAGGGAAGCGTGGAACTCTGTGTGCTGAAGTCACCTATCTGAAGGCAATCTCTCAGAAAGCTTCATTCAGGTTCTTATGTGAGGATACTTCTTTTTTCACAATGCGCCCCTAAGGGCTCCCAAATATCACTTTGCAGAATACACGAAACAGTGTTAGCAAACTGTTCCAAGAAGGGAAGGTGGAACTCTGTGTGATGATTTCACACATCGGACGGCAACCTCTCAGAAAGCATCTCTCTAGTTTTTATGTGAGGATACTTCTTTCTCACCCTCAGCCCCTATGGGCTCCGAAATATCACTTTGCAGAATCCAGGACAACAGTGTTACCAAACTGTTCCAAGAAGGGAAGGGTGGAATTCTGTGTGATGAAGTCACACATCAGAAAACAATCTCTCAGAAAGCTTCTCACTACTTATTATGTGAGGATATTTCCTTTTTCACCACGGGGAAACCTATGGGTTCTCAAATAAGGCTTTGCAGTTTGCACGAAAATATTGTTAGCAAACTGCTTCCTGAGGTCTAAGTTGTAAGTCTGTGAGATGACCTCACTGATCAGAAAGAAGTTTCTCAGAAAGCTTCTTCACGTATTGAACTGATGAAATTTCTTTTATCAGCGCAGGCCTCAATGCGATCCAAAGAAGCCCTTCTGAGGTTCCTCAAAGACAGTGTTAATGGACTGCTCCACGAAACGTAAGTGTAACTCTGTGAGATGAATTCACACATCACCAAGATGTTTGTAAGAAAGTTCTTTCCACTTTTCTTCTGAGGATATTTCCTTTGTCACCGTAAGCTTCATTGCGCTATGAAGTATCTAATTGCAGATTTCCAGAAAACTGTGTTAACAAACTGATCACTGATGAGATACGTGTAACACTGTGAGTTGCATTCACACATGGCAATGCAGTTTCTCAGAAGGCTTCTTTCCTGTTTTAATCTGAGAGTATTTCCTTTTTCACCATAGCCCTCAATGAGCTCCCAAATATCAGTTTGCAGAATCCACGACAACAGTGTTAGCAAACTGTTCCAAGAAGGGAAGTTGGAACTCTGTGTGATGAAATCCCATATCAGAAAGCAATCTCTCAGAAAGCTTCTCTCTAATTTTTATGTGACGATACTTCCTTTTTCACCCTGTGCCCCTATGGCCTCCCAAATACCACTTTGCAGAATCCACGACAACTGTGTTAGCAAAATGTTCCAAGAAGGGTAGTGTGAAACTCTGTGTGAGGAAGTCGCACTTCAGAAAGCAATCTCTCAGAAAGCTTCTCTCTAGTTATTATGTGAGGATAATTCCATTTTCACCAAGGGATCCTATGGGCTCAAAATATCACTTTGTAGTTTCCACGAAAGAGTGTTAGCAAACTGCTTCCTGAGGTCTAAGTTGTAAGTCTGTGAGATGAACTCACTGATCGGAAAGAAGCTTCTCAGTAAGCTTCTTTCACGTTTTGAACTGATGAAATTTCCTTTATCAGCGTAGGCCTCAATGCGATCCAAAGAAGCCCTTCTCAGGTTCCTTAAAGACAGTGTTAATGGACTGCTCCACGAAACATAAGTGTAGCTCTCTGAGATGAATTCACACATCACGAAGAAGTTTCTAGGAATGCTTCTTTCTAGTTTTCATCTGAGGATATTTCCTTTATCACCGTAAGCTTCAGTGCGATATGAAGAATCTCATTGCAGATTTCCAGAAAATAGTGTTAACAAACTGATCACTGAATAGAAACCTGTAACTCTGTGAGTTGCATTCACACATGGCAATGCAGTTTCTCAGAGGGCTTCTTTCAACTTTTAATCTGAGGATATTTCCTTTTTCACCATAGCCCTCAATGAGCTCCCAAATATCACTTTGCAGAATCCACAACAGTGTTGGCAAACTGTTCCAAGAAGAGAAGGGTGGAACTCTATGTGATGAAGTCACATATCGGAATGCAATCTCTCAGAAAGCTTTTCTCTAGTTTTTTATGTGAGGATACTCCCTTTTTCACCATGGGCCCCTATGGGATCCCAAATATCACTTTGCAGAATCCACAACAACAGTGTTAGCAAACTGTTAGACAAGGGAAGGGTGCAATTCTGTGTGATTAAGTCACTTTTCGGAAACCAATCTCTCAGAAAGCTTCTCTCTAGTTCTTATATGAGGATACTGCTTTTGTCACCATGGGCCCCAATGGGCTCCCAAATATCACTTTGCAGTTTCCACGAAAAGAGCGTTAGCAAACTGCTTCCTGAGGTCTAAGATGTAAGTCTGTGAGATGAACTCGCTGATCAGAAAGAAGTTCCTCAGAAAGCTTATTTCACGTTTTGAACTGATGAAATTGACTTTATCAGCGTAGGCCTCAATGCGATCCAAAGAAACCCTTCTCAGGTTCCTCAAAGACAGTGTTAATGGACTGCTCCATGAAACGTAAGTGTAACTCTGTGAGATGAATTCACCCATCACCAAGAAGTTTCTCAGAAAGCTTCTTTCTAGTTTTCATCTGATGTTATTTCCTGTGTCACCGTAAGCTTCATTGCACTATGAAGAATCTCATTTCAGATTTCCAGAAAACGGTGTTAACAAACTGATCACTGAAGAGAAACGTGTAACTCTGTGAATCGCATTCACACATGGCAATGCAGTTTCTCAGAAGGCTTCTTTCCAGTTTTAATCTCAGGATATTTCCTTTTTCACCATAGCCCTCAAAGAGCTCCAAATATCACTTTGCAGAATCCACGACAACAGTGTTAGCAAACTGTTCCAAGAAGGGAAGGGTGGAACTCTGTGTGATGAAGTCACACATCAGAAAGCAATCTCTCAGAAAGCTTCTATCTAGTTTTTATGTGAGGATATTTCCTTTTTCACCCTGGACCCCCATGGTCTCCCAAATATCACAATGCAGAATCCACGACAACAGTGTTAGCAAACTGTTCCAGGAAGGGTATCGTGGAACTCTGTGTGCTGAAGTCAACTATACGAAAGCAATCTCTCAGAAAGCTTCTCTCAGGTTCTTATGTGAGGATACTTCTTTTTTCACAATGCGTCCCTTAGGGCTCCCAAATATCAGTTTGCAGAATACACGACAACAGTGTTAGCAAACTGTTCCAAGAAGGGAAGGGTGGAACTCAGTTTGATGAAGTCACATATCCGAAAGCAATCTCTCATAAAGTTTCTGTCTAGTTATTATGTGAGGATATTTCCTTTTTCACCGTTAGCCCCTATGGGCTCCCAAATATCATTTTGCACTTTCTACGCAAAGAGTGTTAGCGAACTGCTTAATGAGGTATAATTTGTAAGTCTGTGAGATGAACTCACTGATCAGAAAGAAGTTTCTCAGAAAGCTTCTTTCACGTTTTGTACTGATGAAATTTCCTTTATCAGCGGATGCCTCAAAGCTATCCAAAGAAGCCCTTCTCAGTTTCCTCAAAGACGGTGTTAATGGACTGCTCCACTAAACATAAGTTTAACTCTGTGAGATGAATTCACACATCACCAAGAAGTTTCTAAGAAAGCTTCTTTCTAGTTTACATCGGAGGGTATTTCCTTTGTCACCGTAAGCTTCATTGTGCTATGAAATATCTAATTGCAGATTTCCAGAAAACTGTGTTAACAAACTGATCACTGAAGAGAAACCTTTAACTCTATGAGTTGCATTCACGCATGGCAATGCAGTTTCCCAGAAGGCTTCTTTCCACTTTTAATCTGAGGAAATTTCCTTTTTCACCATAGCCCTCAATAAGCTCCCAAATATCACTTTGCAGAATCCACGACAACAGTGTTAGCAAACTCTTCCAAGAACGGAAGGGTGGAACTCTGTTTGATGAAGTCACACATCAGAAAGCAATCTCTCAGAAAGCTTCTCTCTAGTTATTATGTGAGGATATTTCCTTTTCCACCATGGGCCCCTGTGGATTCCCAAATATTACTTTGCAGTTTCCACGAAGAGTGTTAGCAACCTGCTTCCTGAGGTCTAAGTTGTAAGTGTGTGGGGCGAACTCACTGATCAGAAAGAAGTTTCTCAGAATGCTTCTTTCACATTTTGAACTGATGAAATTTCCTTTATCAGCGTAGGCCTCAATGCGATCCAAAGAAGCCCTTCTCAGTTTCCTCAAAGTAAGTGTTAATGGACTGCTCCAAGAAACATAAGTGTAACTCTGTGAGATGAATTCACACTTCACCAAGAAGTTTCTACGAAAGCTGCTTTCTAGATTTCATCTGAGGATATTTCCTTTGTCACCGAGATCTTCATTGCGCTATGAAGTATCTCATTGCAGATTTCCAGGAAACGGTGTTAACAAACTGATCACTGAAGAGAAACGTGTATCTCTGTGAGTTACATTCACACATGGCAATTCAGTATCTCAGAAGTCTTCTTTCCAGTTTTAATCTCAGGATATATCCTTTTTCACCATAGCCTTAAATGATCTCCGAAATATCACTTTGCAGAAGCCACGACAACAGTGTGATGAAACTGTTCCAAGAAGGTAAGTGTGGAACTCTGTGTGATGTAGTCACACATCAGAAAGCAATCTCTCAGAAAGCTTCTCTCTACTTATTAGGTGAGGATATTTAATTTTTCACCATGGGCCCCTATGGGGTCCCAAATATCACTTTGCAGTTTCCACGAAAAGAGTGTTGGCAAACTGCTTCCTGAGGTAGAAGTTGTGGGTCTTTGAGATGAACTCACGGATCAGAAAGATGTTTCTCAGAAAGCTTCTTTCACGTTTTGAACTAATGAAATTTCCTTTATCAGCGTAGGCCTCAATGCGATCCAAAGAAGCCCTTCTCAGGTTCCTCAAAGACAGTGTTAATAGACTGCTGCACGAAACATAACTGTAACTCTGTGAGATGAATTCACACATCACCATGATGTTTATAAGAAAGTTCTTTCTAGTTTTCATCTGAGGATATTTCCGTCGCACTGTAAGCTTCATTGTGCTAAGAATTATCTAATTGCAGATTTACAGAAAACTGTGTTAACAAACTGATCACAGAAGAGAAACGTGTAACTCTGTGAGTTGCATTCACACATGGCAATGCAATTTCTCAGAAGGCTTCTTTCCAGTATTAATCTGAGAATATTTCCTTTTTCAAAATAGCGCTCAAGGGACTCCCAAATATCAGTTTGCAGAATTTATGACAACAGTGTTAGCAAACTGTTTCAAGCAGGGAATGGTAGAACTCTGTGTGATGAAGTCACACATCAGAAAACAATCTCTCAGAAAGCTTCTCTCTAATTTTTATGTGAGGATACTTCTTTTTCACCATGGGCCCCTATGGGGTCCCAAATATCACTTTGCAGAATCCTCGATAAGAGTGTTAGTGAACTGCTTCCTGAGGTCTAAGTAGTAAGTCTGTGAGATGAACTCACTGATCAGATAGAAGTTTCTCGGAAAGCTTCTTTTACGTTTTGAACTGATGAAATTTCATTTCTCAGCGTACGCCTCATTGCCATCTAAAAAAGCCCTTGTCAGGTTCCTCAAAGAGAGTGTTAATGGACTCCTCCACGAAACATAAGTGTAACTCTGTGAGATGAATTCACACATCACCAAGAACTTTCTAAGAAAGCATCTTCTCTAGTTTTCATCTGAGGATATTTCCTTTGTCACCGTAAGCTTCATTCTGTTATGAAGTATCTTTTTGCAGAATTCAAGAAAACGGTGTTAACAAACTGATCACTGAAGAGAAACGTGTAACTCTGTGAGTTGCATTCACACATGACAATGCAGTTTCTCAGAAGGCTTCTTTCCAGTTTTAATCTGAGGATATTTCCTTTTTCACCATAGCCCTCAATGAGCTCCCAAATATGACTTTGCAGAATCCACGACAACAGTGTTAGCAAACTATTCCAAGAATGGAAGGATGGAACTCTGTGTGATGAGGTCACATAACAGAAAGCAATCTCTCAGAAAGCTTCTCTCTTGTTCTTATGCGAGGATATTTCTTTTCTCACCATGGGACACTAGGGGCCCCTAAATATCACTTCGCAGAATCCACGAAAACAGTGTTAGCAAACTGTTCCAAGAAGGGAAGAGTGGAACTCTGTGTGATGAAGTCACACATCAGAAAGTAATCTCTCCAAAAGCTACTCTGTAGTTATTATGTCAGGATATTTCCTTTTTCACCATGTGCCCCTATGGACTCCCAAATATCACTTTGCAGTTTCCACGAAAAGAGTGTTAGCAAACTGCTTCCTGAGGTCTAAGGTGTAGGTCTGTGAGATGAACTCACTGATCAGAAAGAAGTTTCTCAGAAAGCTTCTTTCACGTTTTGAACTGATGAAATTTCCTTTATCAGCGTAGGCCTCAATGCGATCCAAAGAAGCCCTCCTCAGCTTCCTCAAATACATTGTTAATGGACTGCTCTACAAAACATAAGTGTAACTCTGTGAGATGAATTCACACATCGCCAAGAAGTTTCTCAGAAAACTGCTTTCTAGTTTTCATCTGAGGATATTTCCCTTGTCACCGTAAGCTTCATTGCGCTATGAAGTATCTAATTGCAGATTTCCACAATACTGTGTTAACAAACTGATCGCTGAAGAGAAACGTATAACTCTATGAGTTGCATTCACACATGGCAATACAATTTCTCAGAAGGCTTCTTTCCAGTTTTAATCTGAGGATATTTCCTTTTTCACCATAGACCTCAACGAGCTCCCAAATATCACTTTGCAGAATCCACGACAACAGTGTTAGCAAACTGTTCCAAGAAGGGAAGAGTGGAATTCTGTGTAATGAAGTCACATATTCGAAAGCAATCTCTCAGAAAGCTTCTCTGTAGTTTTTCAGTGTGGACACATCCTTTTTCACCCTGGGCCCCTATCGGATCCCAAATATCACTTTGCAGAATGCACGACAACAGTGTTAGCAAACTGTTCCAAGAAGGGAAGGGTGGATCTCTGTGTGATGAAGTTACACATCAAAAAGCAATCTCTCAAAAAGCTTCTCTCTAGTTATTATGTGAGGATATTTCCTTTTTCACCATGGGCCCCTATGGGCTCCCAAATATCACTTTGCCGTTTCCACGAAAAGAGTGTCAGCAAACTGCTTCCTAAGGTCTAAGCTGTCATTCTGTGAGATGAACTCGCTGATCAGAAAGAAGTATCTCAGAAAGCTTCTTTCACGTTTCGAACTGATGAAATTTCCTTTATCAGCGTAGGCCTCAATACGATCCAAAGAAGCCCTTCTCAGGTTCCTCAAAGACAGTGTTAACGGACTGCTCCACGAAACATAATTGTAACTCTGTGAGATGAATTCACACATCACCAAGAAGTTTCTCAGAAAGTTTCTTTGTAGTTTTCATCTGAGGATATTTCCTTTGTCACCGAAAGCTTCATTGCGCTATGAAGTATCTAATTGCAGATTTCCAGAAAACTGTGTTAACAAACTGATCACTGAAGAGAAACGTGTAACTCTGTGATTTGCATTCACAGATGGCAATGCAGTTTTTCAGAAGGCTTCTTTCCAGTTTTAATCTGAGGATATTTCCTTTTTCACCATAGCCCTCAATGAGCTCCCAAATATCACATTGCCGTATCCACGACAAAAGTATTAGCAATCTGTCCCAAGAACGGAAGGGTGGAACTCTGTGTGATGAAGTCACACATCACAAAGCAATCTCTCAGAAGGATTCTGTCTAGTTATTATGTGAGGATATTTCATTTTTCACTATGGGCCCCTATGGGCTCCCAAATATCACTTTGCAGTTTCCACGAAAAGAGTGTTAGCACACTACTTCCTGAGGTCTAATGTGTAAGTCTGTGAGATGAACTCACTGATCAGAAAGAAGTTTCTCAGAAAGCTTCTTTAACGTTTTGAACTGATGAAATGTCCTTTATCAGCGTAGGCCTCAATGCGATCCAAAGGGGCCCTTCTCAGGTTCCTCCAAGACGGTGTTAACGGACTGCTCCACGACGCATAATTGTAACTCTGTGAGATGAATTCACACATCACCAAGAAGTTTCTCAGAAAGTTTCTTTGTGGTTTTCATCTGAGGATATTTCCTTTGTCACCGAAAGCTTCATTGCGCTATGAAGTATCTAATTGCAGATTTCCAGAAAACTGTGTTAACAAACTGATCACTGAAGAGAAACGTGTAACTCTGTGAGTTGCATTCACAGATGGCAATGCAGTTTTTCAGAAGGCTTCTTTCCAGTTTTAATCTGAGGATATTTCCTTTTTCACCATAGCCCTCAATGAGCTCCCAAATATCACATTGCCGTATCCACGACAAAAGTATTAGCAATCTGTCCCAAGAACGGAAGGGTGGAACTCTGTGTGATGAAGTCACACATCACAAAGCAATCTCTCAGAAGGATTCTGTCTAGTTATTATGTGAGGATATTTCCTTTTTCACTATAGGCCCCTATGGGCTCCCAAATATCACTTTGCAGTTTCCACGAAAAGAGTGTTAGTAAACTGCTTCCTGAGGTCTAAGTTGTAACTCTCTGAGGTGAACTCACTGATCAGAAAGAAGTTTCTCAGAAATCTTCTTCCACGTTTTGAACTAATGAAATTTCCATTATCAGCGTAGGCCTCAATGCGATCCAAAGAAGCCCTTCTCAGGTTCCTCAAAGACAGTGTTAACGGACTGCTCCACGAAACATAAGTGTAACTCTGTGAGATGAATTCACACATCACCAAGAAGTTTCTCAGAAAGCTTTCTTCTAGTTTTCATCTGAGGATATTTCCTTTGTCACGTAAGGTTAATTACGCTATCAAGGATCTCATTTCACATTTCCAGAGAACTGTGTTAACAAACTCCTCACTGAAGAGAAACGTGGAACTCTGTGGGTTGCATTCACACATGGCAATGCAGTTTCTCAGCAGGCTTCTTTCCAGTTTTAATCTAAGGGTATTTCCTTTTTATCCATAGCGCAAAATGAGCTCCCAAATATCACTTTGCAGAATCCACGACAACAGTGTTAGCATACTGTTTCAAGAAGGGAAGGGTGGAACTCTGTGTGATGAAGTCACATATCAGAAAGCAATCTCTCAGAAAGCTTCTCTATCGTTCTTATGTGAGGATACTTCTTCTTTCACCATGGGCCCCTATGGGATCCCAAATATCACTTTGCAGAATAAACGAAGAGAGTGTTTGCAAACTGCTTCCTGAGGTCTAAGGTGTGAGTCTTTGAGATGAACTCAATGATCAGAAAGAAGTTTTTAGAAACCTTCTTTCACGTTTTGAGCTGTGGAAATTTCCTTTATCAGCATAGGCCTCAATGCGATCCAAAGAAGCCCTTGACAGGTTCCTCAAGGACGGTGTTAATGGACCGCTCCATGAAACATAAGTATAACTCTGTGAGATGAATTCACACATCACCAAGAAGTTTCTAACAATGCTTCTTTCTAGTTTTCATCTGAGGATATTTCCTTTGTCACCGTAAGCTTCACTGTGCTATGAAGTATCCGATTACAGATTTCCAGAAAACTGTGTTAACAAATTGATCACTGAAGAGAAACGTGTAACCCTGTGAGATGCATTCACACATGGCAATTCAGTTTCTCAGAAGGCTTCTATCCAGTTGTAGTCTGAGGGTATTTCCTTTTTCACCATAACCCTCATTGGGCTCCCAAATATCACTTTGCAGAATCCACGATAACATCGTTAGCAAACTGTTCCAAGAAGGGAAAGGTGGAACTCTGTGTGATGAAGTCACATATCAGAAAGCAATCTCTCAGAAAGCTTCTCTCTAGTTATTATGTGAGGATACTTCTTTTCTCACCTTGGGCCCCTATGGGCTCCCAAATATCACTTCTCCGACTCCACGACAACAGTGTTAGCAAACTGTTCCAAAAAGGGAATTGTGGAACTCTGTGTGATGAAGTCACACATCAGAAAGCAATCTCTCAGAAACTTTCTCTCTAGTTATTATGTGAGGATATTTCCTCTTTCACCATGGGCCCCGGGGGCTCCCAAATATCACTTTGCAGTTTCCACGAGAAGAGTGTTAGCAAACTGTTTCCTGAGTTCTAAGTTGTAAGACTGTGAGATGAATTCACTGAATAGAAAGAAGTTTCTCAAAAAGCTTCTTTCACATTTTGAAATGATGAAATTTCCTTTGTCAGCCTAGGACTCAATGCGATCAAAAGAAGCCCTTCTCAGGTTCCCCAAAGACAGTGTTAATGGACTCCTCCACGAAATATAAGTGTAACCCTGTGAGATGAATTCAAACATCACCAAGAAGTTTCTAAGAAAGCTTCTTTATAGTTTTCATCTGAGGATATTTCCTTTCTCACCGTAAGCTTCATTGCGCTATGAAGAATCTAAATGCATATTTCCAGAAAACTGTGTTAACAAACTGATCACTGAAGAGAAAGGTGTATCTCTGTGAGTTGCATTCAGACATGGCAATGCAGTTTCTCAGAAAGCTTCTTTCCAGTTTTTATCTGAGGATATTTCCTTTTTCACCATAGACCTAAATGAACTCCCAAATACAACTCTGCACAATACACGACAACAGTTTTAGTAAACTGTTCCAAGAAGGGAAGGGTGGAACACTGTGTGATGAGGTCACACATCAGCAAAACATCTCTCAGAAAGCTTCTCTCTCCTTTTTATGTGAGGATACTTCCTTTTTCACCATGGGCCCCTATGGGCTCCCAAATATCACTTTGCAGAATACACGACAACAGTGTTAGCAAACTGTTCCAAGAAGGGAAGGGTGGAACTCTGTGTGATGAAGTCATATATCGGAATCCAATCTCTCAGATAGCTTCTTTCTAGTTATTATGTGAGGATATTTCCTTTTTCACCATGGGCCCCTAAGGGCTACAAAATATCACTTTACAGTTTCCATGAAATAGTGTTAGCAAACTGCTTCCTGAGGTCTAAGTTGAAAGTCTGTGAGATGAACTCACTGATCAAAAAGAGGTTTCTCAGAAAGCTTCTTTAACGTTTTGAACTGATGAAATTTCCTTTATCAGCGTAGGCCTCAATGCGATCCAAAGAAGCCCTTCTCAGGTTGGTCAAAGGCAGTGTTAATGGACTGCTCCACGAAACATAAGTGTAACTCTGTGAGATGAATTCACACATCACCAAGAAGTATCTAAGAAAGCTTCATTCTAGTTTTCATCTGAGGATATTTCCCTTGTCACCGTTCACTTCATCGCCCTATGAAGCATCTAAGTGCACATTTCCAGAAAGCTGTGTTAAAAAACTGATCACTGAAAAGGAACGTTTAACTCTGTGAGTTGCATTCACACATGGCAATGCAGTTTCACAGAAGGCTTCTTTCCAGTTTTAATCTGAGGATATTTCATTTTTCACCATAGCCCTCAATGAGTTCCCAAGTATCCGTTTGCAGAATCCACGACAACAGGGTTAGCAAACTGTTCCAAGAAGGGAAGGGTGGAACTCTGTGTGATGAAGTCATACATCAGAAAGCAATCTCTCACAAAGCTTCTCTCTAGTTATTATGTGAGGATCCTTCGTTTTTCACCATGGGCCCCTATGGGCTCCCAAATGTCACTTTGCAGAATCTACGAAAACAATTTTAGCAAACTGTTCCAAGAAGAGAAGGGTGGAACTCTGTGTGTTGAAGTCACACATCAGAAAGCAATCTCACAGAAAGCTTCTCTCTAGTTATTATGTGAGGATATTTCCTTTTTCACCATGGGCCCCCGTGGGCTCCCAAATATCATTTTGCAGTTTCCACGAAAAGAGTGTTAGCAAACTGCTTCCTGAGGTCTAACTTGTACGTCTGTGAGATGAACTCACTGATCAGAAAGAAGTTTCTCAGAAAGCTTCTTTCACGTTTGGAACTGATGAAATTTCCTTTCTCAGCGTAGGCCTCATAGCGATCCAAAGAAGCCCTTCTCAGATTCCTCAAAGACAGTATTCATGGACTGCTCCACGAAACCAAAGTGTAACTCTGTGAGATGAATTCACACATCACCAAGAAGTTTCTAAGAAAGCTGCTTTCTAATTTTCATCTGAGGATATTTCCTTTGTCACGGTAAGCTTCATAGCGCTATGAAGCATCTAATTGCAGATTTCCAGAAAACTGTTAACAAACTGACCACTGAAAAGAAACGTGTAACTCTGTGACTTGTATTCACACATGGCAATGCAGTTTCTCAGAATTCTACTTTCCAGTTTTAATCTGAGGGTGTTTCCTTTTTCACCATAGCCCTCAATGAGCTCCCAAATATCACTTTTCAGAATACACGACAACAGTGTTAGCAAACTGTTCCAAGAAGGGAAGGGTGGAAGTCTGTGTGATGAAGTCACACATCGGAAAGCAATCTCTCAGAAAGCTTCTCTCAAGTTATTATGTGAGGATATTTCCTTTTTCACCATGGGCCACTATGGGCTCCCAAATATCACTTCACTCTTTCCACGAAAAGGTTGTTAGCAAACTGCTTCCTGAGGTCTAAGTTGTAAGTCTGTGAGATGAACTCACGGATCAGAAAGAAGTTTCTCAGAAAGTTTCTTTCACGTTTTGAACTGATGAAATTTCATTTATCAGCGTAGGCCTCAATGCGATCCAAAGATGCCCTTCTCAGGTTCCTCAAAGACATTGTTAATGGACTGCTCCATGAAACGTAAGTGTAACTCTGTGAGATGAATTCACCCATCACCAAGAAGGTTCTCAGAAAGCTTCTTTCTAGTTTTCATCTGAAGTTATTTCCTGTGTCACCGTAAGCTTCATTGCACTATGAAGAATGTCATTTCAGATTTCCAGAAAGCGGTGTTAACAAACTGATCACCGAAGAGAAACGTGTAACTCTGTGAGTCGCATTCACACATGGCAATGCAGTTTCTCAGAAGGCTTCTTTCCAGTTTTAATCTCAGGATATTGCCTTTTTCACCATAGCCCTCAAAGAGCTCCAAATATCACTTTGCAGAATCCACGACAACAGTGTTAGCAAACTGTTCCAAGAAGGGAAGTTTGGAACTCTGTGTGATGAAGTCACACGTCAGAAAGCAATCTCTCAGAAAGCTTCTCTCTAGTTATTATGTGAGGATACTTCCTTTTTCATCATGGGCCCCTATGGGTTCACAAATATCACTTTGCAGAATCCAGGACAACTGTGTTAGCAAACTGTTCCAATAAGGGAAGGGTGGAACTCTGTGTGATAAAGTCCCATATCAGAAAGCAATCTCTCAGAAAGCTTCCCTCTAGATTTTATGCGAGGATACTTCCTTTTTCACCATGGGTCCCTATGGGGTCCCAGATATCATTTTGCAGAATCCACGACAACAGGGTTAGCAAACTGTTCCAAGAAGGGAAGGGTGGAACTCTGTGTGATGAAGTCACACGTCAGAAAGCAATCTCTCAGAAAGCTTCTATCTAGTTATAAGGTGAGGATATTTCCTTTTTCACCATGGGCCCCTAGGGGCTCCCAAATATCACTTTGCAGTTTCCACGAAAAGAGTGTTAGCAAACTGCTTCCTGAGGTCTAAGTTGTAAGTCTGTGAGATGAACTCACTGATCAGAAAGAAGTTTCTCAGAAAGCTTCTTTCACGTTATGAACTGATGAAATTTCCTTTATCAGCGTAGGTCTCATAGCGATCCAAAAAGCCCTTCTCAGGTTCCTCAAAGACAGTGTTAATCGACTGCTCCACGAAACCTAAGTGTAACTCTGTGAGATGAATTCAAAAATCACCAAGAAGTTTCTAAGAAAGCTTCTTTCTAGTTTTCATCTGAGGATATTTCCTTTGTCACCGTAAGCTTCATAGCGCTATGAAGCATCTAATTGCAGATTTCCAGAAAACTGTGTTAACAAACTGATCATTGAAAAGAAACGTTTAACTCTGTGAGTTGCATTCACACATGGCAATGCAGTTTCTCAGAAATCTTCTTTCCAGTTTTAATCTGAGGATGTTTCCTTTTTCACCATAGCCCTCAAAGAGACCCCAAATATCACTTTGCAGAATCCACGACAACAGTGTTAGCAAACTGTTCCAAGAAGGGAAGGGTGGAACTCTGTGTGATAAGTCACACATCAGAAAGCAATCTCTCAGAAAGCTTATCTCTAGTTTTTATGTCAGGATACTTCCTTTTTCACCATGGGCCCTTCTGGGCTCCCAAATATCACTTTGCAGAATCCACGACAACAGTGTTAGCAAACTGTTCCAGAAGGGAAGGGTGGAACTCTGTGTGATGAAATCACACATCAGAAAGCAATCTCTCAAAAAGCTCCTCTCTAGTAATTATGTGAGGATATTTCCTTTTTCACATGGGCCCCTATGGGCTCCCAAATATCACTTTGCAGTTTCCACGAAAAGAGTATTAGCAAACTGCTTCCTGAAGTCTAAGTTGTAAGTCTGTGAGATGAACTCACTGATCAGAAAGAAGTTTCTCAGAAAGCTTCTTTCACGTTTTGAACTGATGAAATTTCCTTTATCATTGTAGGCCTCAATGGGATCCAAGGAAGCCCTTATCAGGTTCCTCAAAGATAGTGTTAATTGACTGCTTGACGAACCATAAGTGTAACTCTGTGAGATGAATTCACACATCACCAAGAAGTTTCTAAGAAAGCTTCTGTCTAGTTTTCATCTCAGGATATTTCCTTTGTCACCGTAAGCTTCATTGCGCTATGAAGTATCTCATTGCAGATTTCCAGAAAACTGTGTTAACAAACTGATCACTGAAGAGAAACGTGTAACGATGTGAGTTGCATTCACACATGGCAATCCACTATCTCAGAAATCTTCCTTCCAGGTTTAATCTGAGGATATTTCCTTTTTCACCATAGCCCTCAATGAGCTCCCAAATATCACTTTGCAGAAACCACGATAACAGTGTTAACAAACTGTTCAAAGTAGGGAAGGTTGGACCTCTCTGTGATGAAGTCACATTGCAGAAAGCAATCTCTCAGAAAGCTTCTCTCTGCTTATTATGTGAGGATACTTGCTTTTTCACCATCGGCCCGTATGGGCTCCCAAATATCACTTTGCAGAATCCACGACAACAGGGTTAGCAAACTGTTCCAAGAAGAGAAGGGTGGAACTCAGTGTGATGAAGTCACATATCAGAAAGCAATCTCTCAGAAAGCTTCTCTATACTTATTATGTGAGGATAATTCAGGAGAAACATCTCACATGCAGAGACATACATAGGCTCAAAATAAAGGAATGGAGGAAGATCTACCAAGCAAATGGAGAACAAAAAAAAGCAGGTGTTGCAATCCTAGTCTCTGATAAAACAGACTTTAAACCACCAAAGATCAAAAGAGACAAAGAAGGCCATTACATAATGGTAAAGGGATCAATTCACCGGGAAGAGCTAACACTCCTAAATATATATGCACCCAGTACAGGAGCACCCAGATTCACAAAGCAAGTCCTTAGAGACTTACAAAGAGACTTAGACTCCCATACAATAATAATGGGAGACCTCAACACTGCACTGTCAACATTAGACAGCTCAACGAGACAGAAAGTTAACAAGGATATCCAGGAATTGAACTCATCTCTGCACCAAGCGGACCTAATAGACATCTATAGAACTCTCCACCTCAAATCAACAGAATATAAATTCTTCTCACCACCACATCGCACTTATTTCAAAATCCACCACATAATTGGAAGTAAAGCACTCCTCAGCAAATGTACAAGAACAGAAATTATAACAAACTGTCTCTCAGACCACAGTGCAATCAAACTAGAACTCAGGACTAAGAAACTCAATCAAAACCTCTCAACTACATGGAAACTGAACAACCTGCTCCTGAATGACTACTGGGTACATAAGGAAATGAAAGCAGAAATAAAGATGTTCTTTGAAACCATGAGAACAAAGATACAACATACCAGAATCTCTGGGACACATTTAAAGCAATGTGTAGAGGGATATTTATAGCACTAAATGCCCACAAGAGAAAGCAGGAAAGATCTAAAATTGACACTCTAACATCACAATTAAAAGAACTAGAGAGGCAAGAGCAAACACATTCAAAAGCTAGCAGAAAGCAAGAAATAACTAAGATCAGAGCAGAACTGAAGGAGATAGAGACACAAAAAACCCTCCAAAAAATCAATGAATCCAGGAGTTGGTTTTTTGAAAAGATCAACAAAATTGACAGACCGCTAGCAAGACTAATAAAGAAGAAAAGAGAGAGGAATCAAATAGACGCAATAAAAAATGATAAAGGGGATATCACCAGTGACCCCACAGAAATACAAGCAACCATCAGAGAATACTATAAACGCCTTTACGCAAATCAACTAGAAAATCTAGAAGAAATGGATAATTTCCTGGACACTTACACTCTCCCAAGACTAAACCAGGAAGAAGTGGAATCCCTGAATAGACCAATAGCAGGCTATGAAATTGAGGCAACAATTAATAGCCTACCCACCAAAAAAGTCCAGGACCAGATGGATTCACAGCTGAATTCTACCAGAGGTACAAGGAGGAGCTGGCACCATTCCATCTGAAACTATTCTAAGCAATAGAAAAAGAGGGAATCCTCCCTAACTCATTTTATGAGGCCAACATCATCCTGATACCAAAGCCTGGCAGAGACACAACAAAAAAAGAGAATTTTAGACCAATATCCCTGATGAACATCGATGCAAAAATTCTCAATAAAATACTGGCAAACCGGATTCAGCAGCACATCAAAAAGCTTATCCACCATGATCAAGTGGGCTTCATCCCCGGGATGCAAGGCTGGTTCAACATTCACAAATCAATAAACGTTATCCAGCATATAAACAGAACCAAAGACAAGAACCACATGATTATCTCAATAGATGCAGAAAAGGCTTTTGACAAAATTCAACAGCCCTTCATGCTAAAAAAGCTCAATAAATTCGGTATTCATGGAACGTACCTCAAAATAATAAGAGCTATTTATGACAACCCCCCAGGTAATACCATTCTGAATGGGTAAAAACTGGAAAAATTCCCTTTGAAAACTGGCACAAGACAAGGATGCCCTCTCTCACCACTCCTATTCAACATAGTCTTGGAAGTTCTGGCTAGGGCAATCAGGCAAGAGAAAGAAATCAAGGGTATCCAGTTAGGAAAAGAAGAAGTCAAATTGTCCCTGTTTGCAGATGACATGATTGTATATTTAGAAAACCCCATTGTCTCAGCCCAAAATCTCCTTAAGCTGATAAGCAACTTCAGCAAAGTCTCAGGATACAAAATTAATGTGCAAAAATCACAAACATTCTTATACACCAGTAACAGACAAGCAAAGAGCCAAATCAGGAATGAACTTCCACTCACAATTGATTCAAAGAGAATCAAATACCTAGGAATCCAGCTTACAAGGGATGTAAAGGACCTCTTCAAGGAGAACTACAAAAAACTGCTCAGTGAAATCAAAGAGGACACAAACAAATGGAAGAACATACCATGCTCATGGATAGGAAGAATCAATATCATGAAAATGGCCATACTCCCCAAGGTTATTTATAGATTCAATGCCATCCCCATCAAGCTACCAATGAGTTTCTTCACAGAATTGGAAAAAGCTGCTTTAAAGTTCATATAGAACCAAAAAAGAGCCCACATTGCCAAGACAATCCTAAGTCAAAAGGACAAAGCTGGAGGCGTCACGCTACCTGACTTCAAACTACACTACAAGGCTACAGTAACCAAAACAGCATGGTACTGGTACCAAAACAGAGATATAGACCAATGGAACAGAACAGAGTCCTCAGAAATAATACCACACATCTACAACCATCTGATCTTTGACAAACCTGAGAGAAACAAGAAATGGGGAAAGGATTCCCTATTTAATAAATGGTGCTGGGAAAATTGGCTAGCCATAAGTAGAAAGCTGAAACTGGATCCTTTCCTTACCCCTTATACGAAGATTAATTCAAGATGTATTAGAGACTTAAATGTTAGACCTAATACCATAAAAACCCTAGAAGAAAATATAGGCAGTACAACATACACCTCAGGAAGCAGTTTGCTAACAATCTTCTCGAGAAAAGTGCAAAGTGATATTTGGGAGACCACAGGCGCCCATGGTGAAGAAAGAAATATCCTCACATTATAACTAGAGAGAAGCTTTCTGAGACATTGCTTTCCGATGTGTGACTTCATCACACAGAGCTCCACCCTTCCCTTCTTGGGACAGTTTGCTAACACTGTTGTGGGGGATTCCGCAAAGTGATATTTTGGAGCCCATAGGGGCCCATGGTGAAAAAGGAAGTATCCTCACATAAAAACTAGAGGGAAGCTTTCTGAGAGATTGCTTTCTGATGTGGGACTTCTTCACACAGAGTTCCACCCTTCCCTTCTTGGAACAGCTTGATAACACTGTTGTCTTGGATTCTGCAAACTGATATTTTGGAACTCGTTGAGGGCTATGGTGAAAAAGGAAATATCCCCTAATTAAAACTGGTAAGAACCTTCTGAGAAACTGCACTACCATGTGTGAATGCAACTCACAGAGATACACGTTTCTCTTCAGTGATCAGTTTGTTAACACAGTTTTCTGGAAATCTGCAATTAGATACTTCATAGCGCCTTGAAGCTCACGGTGACAAAGGAAATATCCTGAGATGAAAACTAGAAAGAAGCTTTCTGAGAAACTTCTTGGTGATGTGTGAATTCATCTCAAAGTGTTACACTTATGTTTCATGGAACAGTTCATTATCACTGTCTTTGAGATATCTGAGAAGGGCTTCTTTGAATCAAATTGAGCCCTAAGCTGATAAAGGACATTTCATCAGTTCAAAACGTGAAAGAAGCTTTCTGAGAAACTTCTTTCCCATCAGTGAGTTCCTCTCACAGACTTACAACTTAGACCTCAGGAAGCAGTTTGCTAACACTCTTTTCGTGGAAACTGCAAAGTGATATTTGGGAGCCCATAGGGGCCCATGGTGAAAAAGAAATTATCCTCACATAAAAACTAGAGAGAATCTTTCTGAGAGATTGAATTCGGATAAGTGACGTCATCACACAGAGTTCCATCCTTCCCTTCCAGGAACAGTTTGCTAACACTGTTGTCGTGGATTCTCCAAAGTGATATTTGGGAGCTCATTGAGGGCAATGGTGAAAAAGGAAATATCCTCCGATTAAAACTGGAAAGAAGCCTTATGAGAAGCTGCATTGCCATGTGTGAATGCACCTCACAGAGTTACACTTTTCTCTTCAGTGATCAGTTTGTTAACACAGTTTTCCGGAAATCTGCAATTAGATAATTCATAGCACAATGAAGCTTACAGTGACAAAGAAAATATCCTCAGATGAAAACTAGAAAGAAGCTTTCTTAGAAACTTCTTGGTGATGTGTGAATTCATCTCACAGAGTTAAACTTATGTTTCGTGGAGCAGTCCATTCTCACTGTCTTTATGGAACCCGAGAAGGGCTTCTTTGGATCGCATTGAGGCATACAGAGATAAAGGAAATTTCATCAATTCAAAACGTGACAGAATCTTTCTGAGAAACTTCTTTCTGATCAGTGCGCTCATCTCACAGACTTACAAATTAGACCTCAGGAAGCAGTTTGCTAACAATCTTCTCGAGAAAAGTGCAAAGTGATATTTGGGAGACCACAGGCGCCCATGGTGAAGAAAGAAATATCCTCACATTATAACTAGAGAGAAGCTTTCTGAGACATTGCTTTCCGATGTGTGACTTCATCACACAGAGCTCCACCCTTCCCTTCTTGGGACAGTTTGCTAACACTGTTGTGGGGGATTCCGCAAAGTGATATTTTGGAGCCCATAGGGGCCCATGGTGAAAAAGGAAGTATCCTCACATAAAAACTAGAGGGAAGCTTTCTGAGAGATTGCTTTCTGATGTGGGACTTCTTCACACAGAGTTCCACCCTTCCCTTCTTGGAACAGCTTGATAACACTGTTGTCTTGGATTCTGCAAACTGATATTTTGGAACTCATTGAGGGCTATGGTGAAAAAGGAAATATCCCCTAATTAAAACTGGTAAGAGAATTCTGAGAAACTGCACTACCATGTGTGAATGCAACTCACAGAGATACACGTTTCTCTTCAGTGATCAGTTTGTTAACACAGTTTTCTGGAAATCTGCAATGAGTTACTTCATAGCGCAATGAAGCTTACGGTGACAAAGGAAATATCCTCAAATGAAAAGTAGAACGAAGCTTTCTGAGAAACTTCTTGGTGATGTGTGAGTTCATCTCACTGAGTTACACTTATGTTTCATGGAGCAGTCCATTAACACTGTCTTTGAGGAACCTGAAAAGGGCTTCCTTGGATCGCATTGAGGACTACGCTGATACAGGAAATTTCATCAGTTCAAAACGTGAAAGAAGCTTTTTGAGAGACTTCTTTCTGATCACTGAGTTCATGTCACAGACTTACAACTTAGACCTCCGGAAGCAGTTTGCTAACACTCTTTTCGTGGAAACTGCAAAGTGATATTTGGGCGCACATGGGGGCCCATGGTTAAAAAGGAAATATCCTCACATAATAATTAGAGAGAAGCTTTCTGAGAGATTGCTTTCTGATGTGTGACTTCATCACACAGAGTTCCACCCTTCCCTTCTTGGAACAGTTTGCTAACACTGTTGTCTTGGATACTGCAAAGCGATTTTTGGGAGCCCATAGTGGCCCATGGTGAAAAAGGAATTATCCTCACATAATAACTAGAGAGGCTTTCTGAGAATTTGCTTTCGGATATGTGACTTCATCACACAGAGTTTCACCCTTTCCTTCTTGCAACAGTTTGCTAACACTGTTGTCGTGGATTCTGCAAAGTGATATTTGGGAGCTCATTGAGGCCTACGGTGAAAAAGGAAATATACTCAGATTAAAACGGCAAAGAAGAATTCTGAGAAACTAAATTGCCATGTGTGAATGCAACTCACAGAGTTACACGTTTTTCTTCAGTCCTCAGTTTGTTAACACAGTTTTCTGGAAATCTGCAATGAGATACTTCATAGCACAATGAAGCTTATGGTGACAAAGGAAATATCCTCAGATGATAACTAGAAAGAAGCTTTCTTAGTAACTTCTTAGTGATGTGTGAATTCATCTCAGAGAGTAACACTTATGTTTCGTGGAGTAGTCCATTAGCACTGACGTTGAGGAACCGGAGAAGGGCTTCTTTGGTTCGCATTGAGGCCTACGCTGATAAAGGGAATTCCATCAGTTCAAAACGTGAAAGAAGCTGTCTGAGAAACTTCTTTCTGATCAGTGAGTTCAACTCACAGACTTACTATTCAGACATCAGGAAGCAGTTTGCTAACACTCTTTTCATGGAACCTGCAAAGTGATATTTGGGAGCCCTAAGGGCCCATGGTGAAAAAGGAAATATCCTCAAATAATAACTAGAGAGAAGCTTTCTGAGAGATTGCTTTCTGATGTGTGAGTTCATCACACAGAGTTCCACCATTCCCTTGTTGTAACAGTTTGCTAACACTGTTGTCGTGGATTCTGTCAAGTGATATTTGGGAGCTCGTCGAGGGCAATGGTGAAAAAGGAAATATCCTCAGATTAAAACTGGAAAGAAGCCTTCTGAGAAACTGCATTGCATTGTGTGAATGCACCTCACATAGTTACACGTTCCTCTTCAGTGATCAGTTTGTTAACACAGTTTTCTGGAAATCTGCAATTAGATATTTCATAGCGCAATGAAGCTTACCGTGACAAAGGAAACATCCTCAGATGAAAACTAGAAAGAAGCTTCCTTAGAACCTTGTTGGTGATGTGTGAATTCATCTCACAGAGTTACACTTACGTTTCGTGGAGTAGTCCATTACCACTGTCTTTGAGGAACCGGAGAAGGGCTTCTTTGGATCGCATTGAGGCCTATGCTGATAAAGGGAATTGCATCAGTTCAAAACATGAAAGAAGCTTTCTGAGAAATTTCTTTCTGATCAGTGAGTTCATCTCACAGACTTACAACTTAGACCTCAGGAAGCAGTTTCCTAACACTCTTTTCGAGGAAATTGCAAAGTGATATTCGGTAGCCCGTCGGGGCCCATGGTGAAAAAGGAAATATCCTCACATAATAACTAGAGATAAGCTTTCTGAGAGATTGCTTTCTGATGTTTGACTTCATCACACAGAGTTCCACCCTTCCTTTCTTGGAACAGTTTGCTAACACTGTTGTTGTGAATTCTGCAAAGTGATATTTGGGATCACATAGGGGCCCATGGTGAAAAAGGAAGAATCCTCACATAATAACTAGATAGAAGCTTTCAGAGAGATTTCTTTCAGATGTGTGACTTCATCGCACAGAGTTCCACCCTTCCCTACTTGGAACAGTTTGATAACACTGTTGTCGTGGATTCTGCAAAGTGATATTTGGGTGCTCTTTGAGGGCTACGGTCAATAATGAAATATCCTCAGATTAAAAGTGGAAAGAAGCCTTCTGGAAAACTGCATTGCCATGTGTGAATGCAACTCACAGAGTTACACGTTTCTCTTCAGTGATCACTTTGTTAACACAGTTTTCTGGAATTCTGCAATTAGATACTTCATAGCGCAATGAAGCTTACGGTGACAAAGGAAATACCCACAGATGAAAACTAGAAAAAGCTTTCTAGGAAACTTTTTGGTGATGTGTGAATTCATCTCACAGAGTTACACTTATGTTTCGTGGAGCAGTCCATTAACACCGTCTTGGAGGAACCTGAGAAGGGCCCCTTTGGATCGCATTGAGGCCTACGCTGATAAAGGAAATTTCATCAGTTCAAAATGTGAAAGAAGCTTTCTGAGAAACTTCTTTCTGATCAGTGAGTTCATCTCACAGACTTACACCTTAGACCTCAGGAAGCAGTGTGCTAACACTCTTTTCGTGGAAACTGCAAAGTGATATTTGGGAGCCAAGGGAGGCCCATGGTGAAAAAGGAAATATCCTCACATAATAACTAGACAGAAGCTTTCTGAGAGATTGCTTTCTGATGTGTGACTTCATCACACAGAGTTCCAGCCTTCCCTTCTTGGGACAGTTTGCTAACACTGTTGTCCTGGATTCTGCAAAGTGATATTTCGGAGCCCGTAGTTGCTCATGGTGAAAAAGGAAGTATCCTCACTAATAACTAGAGAGAAGCTTTCTGAGAGATTGCTTTCTGATATGTGACTTCATCACACAGAGTTACACCCTTCCATTCTTGCAACAGTTTGATAACACTGTTGTCGTGGATTCTGCAAATTGATATTTGGGAGCTCATTGAGGGCTATGGTGAAAAAGGAAATATCCTCAGATTAAAACTGTAAAGAAGCCTTCTTAGAAACTGCATTGCCATGTGTGAATGCAACTCACAGAGTTACACGTTTCTCTTCAGTGATCAGTCTGTTAACACAGTTATATGGAAATCTGCAATTAGATACTTCATAGCGCAATGAAGCTTACGGTGACAAAGGAAATATCCTCAGATGAAAAGTAGAAAGAAGCTTTCTGACACACTTCTTGGTCATGTGTGAATTCCTCTCACAGAGTTACACTTATGGGTCGTGGAACAGTCCATTAACACTGTCTTTGAGGAACCTGAGAAGGGCTTCTTTGGATCGCATTGGGGCCTATGCTGATAAAGGAAATTTCATCAGTTCAAAACGTGAAAGAAGCTTTCAGAGAAACTTCTTTCTTTTCAGTGAGTTCATCTCACGGACTTACACCTTTGACCTCAGGAAGCAGTTTGCTTACCCTCTCTTCGTGGAAACTGAAAAGTGATACTTGGGAGCCCCTAGGCGCACATGGTGAAAAAGGAAATATCCTCACATAATAACTAGAGAGAAGCTTTCTGAGAGATTGCTTTCTGATGTGTGACTTCAGGACACCGGGTTCCACCCTTCCCTTCTTGCAACAGTTTGTTAACACTCTTGTCGTTGATTCTGCTAAGTGATATTTGGGAGCCCATAGGGGCCCATGGTGAAAAAGGAAGTATCCTCACATAACAACTAGAGAGAAGCTTTCTGAGAGGTTGCTGTCTGATATGTGAATTCATCACCCAGAGATCAACCTTTCCCTTCTTTGAACAGTTTGCTAACACTGTTGTCGTGGATTCTGCAAAGTGATATTTGGGTGCCCTTAGGGGCCCATGGTGATAAAAGAAATATCCTCACATAAAAACTAGAGGGGGCCGAATAGGAACAACTCCAGTCTCCAACTCCCAGCGCGAGCGACACAGAAGACCGGTGATTTCTGCATTTTCAACTGAGGTACTGGGGTCATCTCACTAGGGAGTGCCGGACAATCGGTGCTGGTCAGCTGCTGCAGCCTGACCAGCGAGAGCTGAAGCAGGGCGAGGCATCGCCTCACCTGGAAGCGCAAGGGGGAAGGGGATCCGTTTTCCTAGCCAGGGGAACTGAGACACACAACACCTGGAAAATCGGGTAACTCCCACCCCAATACTGCGCTGTAAGCATACAGGCATTCCAGGAGAATATATCCCACACCTGGCCGGGAGGTTCCCACGCCCACGAAGCCTCCCTCACTGCTAACACAGCAGTCTGCCGCGATCTATCCGCAAGGCAGCAGCGAGGCTGGGGGAGGGGCGCCCGCCATTGCTGAGGCTTAAGTAGGTAAACAAAGCCGCTGGGAAGCTCGAACTGGGTGGAGCTCACAGCAGCTCAAGGAAGCCTGCCTGTCTCTGTAGTCTCCACCTCTGGGGACAGCGCACAGCTGAAGACCAATAGGGGAAGTAGCGGGAGCCGGTGCAGACGCGAACGACTCTGTCTGACAGCTTTGGGGAGAGCCGCGGATCTCCCAACGCGGAGGTTGAGATCTGAGAACGGACAGACTGCCTGCTCAGGTGTGTCCCTGACCCCTGAGTAGCCTAGCTGGGAGAAATCCCCCACTAGGGGCAGTCTGACACCCCACACCTCACAGGGTGGAGTACACCCCTGAGAGGACACTTCCAAAGGAAGAATCAGACAGGTACACTCGCTGTTCAGCAATATTCTATCTTCGGCAACCTCTGCTGCTGATACCCAGGCAAACAGGGTCTGGAGTGGACCTCAAGCAATCTCCAACAGACCAACAGAGAGTCCTTCTGACTGTCAGAAGGAAAACTATCAAACAGGAAGGACACCTATACCAAAACCCCATCAGTTCGTCACCACCATCAAAGACCAGAGACAGATAAAACCACAAAGATGGGGAAGAAGCAGGGCAGAAAAGCTGGAAATTCAAAAAATAAGAGCGCATCTCCCCCTGCAAAGGAGCGCAGCCCATCACCAGCAACGGATCAAAGCTGGTCAGAGAATGACTTGGACGAGAGGAGAGAAGAAGGCTTCAGTCCATCAAACTTATCAGAGCTAAAGGAGGAATTACGTACCCAGCGCAAAGAAACTAAAAATCTTGAGAAAAGAGTGGAAGAATTGACAGCTAGACTCATTAATGCAGAGAAGATCATAAACGAAATGACAGAGATGAAAACCATGACACGAGAAATACGTGACAAATGCACAAGCTTCAGTAACCGACTCGATCAACTGGAAGAAAGAGTATCAGCGATTGAAGATCAAATGAATGAAATGAAGCGAGAAGAGAAACCAAAAGAAAAAAGAAGAAAAAGAAATGAGCAAAGCCTGCAAGAAGTATGGGATTACGTAAAAAGACCAAATCTACGTCTGATTGGGGTGCCTGAAAGTGAGGGGGAAAATGGAACCAAGTTGGAAAACACTCTTCAGGATATCATCCAGGAGAACTTCCCCAACCTAGTAGGGCAGGCCAACATTCAAATTCAGGAAATACAGAGAACGCCACAAAGATACTCCTCCAGAAGAGCAACTCCAAGACACATAATTGCCAGATTCACCAAAGTTGAAATGAAGGAAAAAATCTTAAGGGCAGCCAGAGAGAAAGGTCGGGTCACCCACAAAGGGAAGCCCATCAGACTAACAGCAGATCTCTCGGCAGAAACTCTACAAGCCAGAAGAGAGTGGGGCCCAATATTCAACGTTCTTAAAGAAAAGAATTTTAAACCCAGAATTTCATATCCAGCCAAACTAAGTTTCATAAGTGAAGGAGAAATAAAATCCTTTACAGATAAGCAAATGCTTAGAGATTTTGTCACCACCAGGCCTGCCTTACAAGAGACCCTGAAGGAAGCCCTAAACATGGAAAGGAACAACCGGTACCAGCCATCGCAAAAACTTGGCAAAATGTAAAGACCATCGAGGCTAGGAAGAAACTGCATCAACTAACGAGCAAAATAACCAGTTAATATCATAATGGCAGGATCAAGTTCACACATAACAATATTAACCTTAAATGTTAATGGACTAAATGCTCCAATTAAAAGACACAGACTGGCAAACTGGATAAAGAGTCAAGACCCATCAGTCTGCTGTATTCAGGAGACCCATCTCACATGCAGAGACATACATAGGCTCAAAATAAAGGGATGGAGGAAGATCTACCAAGCAAATGGAGAACAAAAAAAAGCAGGGGTTGCAATCCTAGTCTCTGATAAAACAGACTTTAAACCATCAAAGATCAAAAGAGACAAAGAAGGCCATTACATAATGGTAAAGGGATCAATTCAACAGGAAGAGCTAACTCTCCTAAATATATATGCACCCAATACAGGAGCACCCAGATTCATAAAGCAAGTCCTTAGAGACTTACAAAGAGACTTAGACTCCCATACAATAATAATGGGGGACTTCAACACTCCGCTGTCAACATTAGACAGATCAACGAGACAGAAAGTTAACAAGGATATCCAGGAATTGAACTCATCTCTGCACCAAGCGGACCTAATAGACATCTATAGAACTCTCCACCCCAAATCAACAGAATATACATTCTTCTCAGCACCACATCGCACTTATTCCAAAATTGACCACATAATTGGAAGTAAAGTACTCCTCAGCAAATGTAAAAGAACAGAAATTATAACAAACTGTCTCTCAGACCACAGTGCAATCAAACTAGAACTCAGGACTAAGAAACTCAATCAAAACCGCTCAACTACATGGAAACTGAACAACCTGCTCCTGAATGACTACTGGGTACATAACGAAATGAAAGCGGAAATAAAGATGTTCTTTGAAACCAATGAGAACAAAGATACAACATACCAGAATCTCTGGGACACATTTAAAGCAGTGTGTAGAGGGAAATTTATAGCACTAAATGCCCACAAGAGAAAGCAGGAAAGATCTAAAATTGACACTCTAACATCACAATTAAAAGAACTAGAGAGGCAAGAGCAATCACATTCAAAAGCTAGCAGAAGGCAAGAAATAACTAAGATCAGAGCAGAACTGAAGGAGATAGAGACACAAAAAACCCTCCAAAAAATCAATGAATCCAGGAGTTGGTTTTTTGAAAAGATCAACAAAATTGACAGACCGCTAGCAAGGCTAATAAAGAAAAAAGAGAGAGGAATCAAATAGATGCAATAAAAAATGATAAAGGGGATATCACCACTGACCCCACAGAAATACAAACTACCATCAGAGAATACTATAAACGCCTCTACGCAAATCAACTAGAAAATCTAGAAGAAATGGATAATTTCCTGGACACTTACACTCTCCCAAGGCTAAACCAGGAAGAAGTTGAATCCCTGAATAGACCAATAGCAGGCTCTGAAATTGAGGCAACAATTAATAGCCTACCCACCAAAAAAAGTCCAGGACCAGATGGATTCACAGCTGAATTCTACCAGAGGTACAAGGAGGAGCTGGTACCATTCCTTCTGAAACTATTCCAATCAATAGAAAAAGAGGGAATCCTCCCTAACTCATTTTATGAGGCCAACATCATCCTGATACCAAAGCCTGGCAGAGACACAACAAAAAAAGAGAATTTTAGACCAATATCCCTGATGAACATTGATGCAAAAATCCTCAATAAAATACTGGCAAACCGGATTCAGCAGCACATCAAAAAGCTTATCCACCATGATCAAGTGGGCTTCATCCCTGGGATGCAAGGCTGGTTCAACATTCGCAAATCAATAAACGTAATCCAGCATATAAACAGAACCAAAGACAAGAACCACATGATTGTCTCAATAGATGCAGAAAAGGCTTTTGACAAAATTCAACAGCCCTTCATGCTAAAAACGCTCAATAAATTCGGTATTGATGGAACGTACCTCAAAATAATAAGAGCTATTTATGACAAACCCACAGCTAATATCATACTGAATGGGCAAAAACTGGAAAAATTCCCTTTGAAAACTGGCACAAGACAGGGATGCCCTCTCTCACCACTCCTATTCAACATAGTGTTGGAAGTTCTGGCTAGGGCAATCAGGCAAGAGAAAGAAATCAAGGGTATCCAGTTAGGAAAAGAAGAAGTCAAATTGTCCCTGTTTGCAGATGACATGATTGTATATTTAGAAAACCCCATCGTCTCAGCCCAAAATCTCCTTAAGCTGATAAGCAACTTCAGCAAAGTCTCAGGATACAAAATTAATGTGCAAAAATCACAAGCATTCTTATACACCAGCAACAGACAAGCAGAGAGCCAAATCAGGAATGAACTTCCATTCACAATTGCTTCAAAGAGAATAAAATACCTAGGAATCCAGCTTACAAGGGATGTAAAGGACCTCTTCAAGGAGAACTACAAACCACTGCTCAGTGAAATAAAAGAGGACACAAACAAATGGAAGAACATACCATGCTCATGGATAGGAAGAATCAATATCGTGAAAATGGCCATACTCCCCAAGGTTATTTATAGATTCAATGCCATCCCCATCAAGCTACCAATGACTTTCTTCACGGAATTGGAAAAAACTGCTTTAAAGTTCATATGGAACCAAAAAAGAGCCCGCATTGCCAAGACAATCCTAAGTCAAAAGGACAAAGCTGGAGGCGTCACGCTACCTGACTTCAAACTATACTACAAGGCTACAGTAACCAAAACAGCATGGTACTGGTACCAAAACAGAGATATAGACCAATGGAACAGAACAGAGTCCTCAGAAATAATACCGCACATCTACAGCCATCTGATCTTTGACAAACCTGAGAGAAACAAGAAATGGGGAAAGGATTCCCTATTTAATAAATGGTGCTGGGAAAATTGGCTAGCCATAAGTAGAAAGCTGAAACTGGATCCTTTCCTTACCCCTTATACGAAGATTAATTCAAGATGGATTAGAGACTTAAATGTTAGACCTAATACCATAAAAACCCTAGAAGAAAATCTAGGTAGTACCATTCAGGACATAGGCATGGGCAAGGACTTCATGTCTAAAACACCAAAAGCAACGGCAGCAAAAGCCATAATTGACAAATGGGATCTAATTAAACTAAAGAGCTTTTGCACAGCAAAAGAAACTACCATCAGAGTGAACAGGCAACCTACAGAATGGGAGAAAATTTTTGCAACCTACTCATCTGACAAAGGGCTAATATCCAGAATCTACAAAGAACTCAAACAAATATACGAGAAAAAAACAAACAACCCCATCAAAAAGTGGGGAAAGGATATGAACAGACATTTCTCAAAAGAAGATATTCATACAGCCAACAGACACATGAAAAAATGCTCATCATCACTGGCCATCAGAGAAATGCAAATCAAAACCACAATGAGATACCATCTCACACCAGTTAGAATGGCAATCATTAAGAAGTCAGGAAACAACAGGTGTTGGAGAGGATGTGGAGAAATAGGAACACTTTTACACTGTTGGTGGGATTGTAAACTAGTTCAACCATTATGGAAAACAGTATGGCAATTCCTCAAGGATCTAGAACTAGATGTACCATATGACCCAGCCATCCCACTACTGGGTATATACCCAAAGGATTATAAATTAGTCTACTACAAAGACACATGTACACGTATGTTTATTGCGGCACTATTCACAATAGCAAAGACTTGGAATCAACCCAAATGTCCATCTGTGACAGACTGGATTAAGAAAATGTGGCACATATACACCATGGAATACTATGCAGCCATAAAAAAGGATGAGTTTGCGTCCTTTGTAGGGACATGGATGCAGCTGGAAACCATCATTCTTAGCAAACTATCACAAGAAGAGAAAACCAAACACCGCATGTTCTCACTCATAGGTGGGAACTGAACAATGAGATCACTTGGACTCGGGAAGGGGAACATCACACACTGGGGTCTATCATGGGGAGGGGGGAGGGGGGAGGAGGGAGGGATTGCATTGGGGAGTTATACATGATATAAATGATGAATTGATGGGTGCTGACGAGTTGATGGGTGCAGCACACCAACATGGCATAAGTATACATATGTAACAAACCTGCACGTTATGCACATGTACCCTAGAACTTAAAGTATAATAAAAAAAAAAAAAAAGAAAAAAAAAAAAAAAAAAAAAAAAAACTAGAGGGTAGCTTTCTGAGAGATTTCTTTCTGATATGTGACTTCATCACACAGAGTTCCACTCGTCGTTCTTGGTACAGTTTGCTAACACTGTTTTCGTTGAATTTGCAAGGTGATATTTGGGAGCTCTTTGAGGACTATGGTGAAAAAGGACATATCCTCAGATTAAAACTGGAAAGAAACCTTCTGAGAAACTTGCATTGCCATGGTGAATGCAACTCACAAAGGTACACGTTTTCTCTTCAGTGATTGGTTTGTTAACACGGTTTTCTGGAAATCTGTAATTAGATACTTCATAGCGCAATGAAGCTTGCGGTGACAACGGAAATATCCACAGATGAAAACTAGATAGAAGCTTTCTTAGAAACTTCTTGGTGATGTGTGTATTCATCTCACAGAGTTACACTTATCTTTCTTGTTGCAGTCCATTAACACTGTCTTTGAGGAACCTGAGAAGGGCTTCTTTGGATCGCATTGAGGCCTACGCGGATAAAGGAAATTTCATCCGTTCAAAACGTGAAAGAAGCTTTCTGAGAAACTTCTTTCTGATCAGTGAGTTCATTTCCCAGACGTACAACTTAGATCTCAGGAAGCAGTTTGCTAACACTTTTTTCTTTGAAAATGCAAAGTGATATTTGGGAGCCCATAGGGGTCCATGGAAAAAAGGAAATATCCTCACATAATGAATAGAGAGAAGCTTTCTGAGAGATTGCTTTCTGATGTGAGACTTCATCACACACAGTTCCACGCTTCCCTTCTTTGAACAGTTTGCTAACACTGTTGTCGTTGATTCTGCAAAGTGATATTTCGGAGTGCTTAGGGGCCCATGGTGAAAAAGGAAGTATCCTCACATCATAACTAGAGAGAAGCTTTCTGAGAGATTTCTTTCTGATGTGTGACTTCATCAAACAGAGTTTCACCCTTTATTTCTTTTAACAGTTTGCTAACACTGCTGTCGTGGATTCTCCGAAGTGATATATGGGACCTCATTGAGGGCTACGGTGAAAAAGGAAGTATCCTCAGATTAAAACTGGAAAAAATCCTTTTGAGAAACTGCATTGCCATGTGTGAATGCAACTCACAGAGTTACACGTTTTTCTTCAGTTATCAGTTTGTTAACACAGGTTTCTGGAAATCTGCAATGACATACTTCATAGCGCAATGAAGCTTTCGGTGACAAAGGAAATATCCTCAGATGAAAACTAGAAAGAAGCTTTCTTAGAAATTCTTGGTGATGTGGGAATTCATCTCACAGAGTTACACTTATGTTTCGTGGAGCAGTCTATTATCACTGTCTTTGAGGAACCTGAGAAAGGCTTCTTTGGATCGCATTGAGGCTTACGCTGATAAAGGAAATTTCATTAGTTCAAATCGTGAAAGAAGCTTTTTCAGAAACTTCTTTCTGATCAGTGAGTTCATCTCACAGACTAACAACTTAGACCTCAGGAAGCAGTTTACTACCTCTCTTTTCGTGGAAACTGCAAAGTGATATTTGGGAGCCCATAGGGGCCCGTGGTCAAAAAAGAAGTATCCTAACATAAGAACTAGAGAGAAGCTTTCTGAGAGATTGCTTTCTGATATGTGACTTCATCACACAGAGTTCCACCCTTCCCTTCTTGAAACAGTATGCTATCACTGTTGTAGTGGATTCTGCAAAGTGATATTTGGGAGCTCATTTTGCGCTATGGTGAGAAAGGAAATATCCTTAGATTAAAACTGGAAAGAAGGCTTCTGAGAAACTGCATTGCCATGTGTGAATGCAACTCTCAGAGTTACACGTTTCTCTTCAGTGATCTGTTTGTTAACATATTTTCTCGATATCTGCAATTAGATACTTCATACTGCAATGAAGCTTACGGTGACAAAGGAAATATCCTCAGATGAAAACTAGAAAGAAGCTTTCCTAGAAACTTCTTGGTGATGTGTGAATTCATCTTAAAGAGTTACACTTATGTTTCGTGGAGCAGTCCAAAAACCCTGTCTTTGAGGGACCTGAGAAGGGCTTCTTTTGATCACATTGAGGTCTTTGCTAATAAAGGATATTTCATCAGTTCAAAACGTGAAAGAAGCTTTCTGAGAAACTTCTTTCTGATCAGTGAGTTCATCTCACAGACTTAAAACTTAGACCTCAGGAAGCAGTTTGCTAACACCATTTTCGTGGAAACTGCAAAGTGATATTTGGGATACAATAGGGGGCAATGATGAAAAAGGAAATATCCTCCCATAATACTTTGAGAGAAGCCTTCTGAGAGATTGCTTTCTGATGTGTGACATCATCACACAGAGTTCCACCCTTCCCTTCTTGGAGCAGTTTGCTAACACTGTTGTGGTTTAATTCTGCAAAGTGATATTTGGGAGCCCAAGGGGGGCCATGGTGGAAAAGGAAGTATCCTCACATAAAAAGTAGTGAGAAGTTTTCTGAAAGATTGCTTTCCGATATGTCATTTCATCACACAGAGTTCCACCCTTCCCTTCTAGGATCAGTTTGCTAACACTGTTGTCGTGGATTCTGCAAAGTGATATTTGGGAGCTCATTGAGGGCTATGGTTCAAAAGGAAATATCCTCTAATTAAAACTGGAAAGAAGCATTCTGGGAAACTGCATTGCCATGTGTGAATGCAACTCACAGAGTTACACCAATCTCTTCATTGATCAGTTTGTCAACACAGTTTTGTGGAATTCTGTAATTAGATAATTCATAGCGCAATTAAGCTTATGGTGACAAAGGAAATATCCTCAGATGAAAACTAGAAAGAAAGTTTCTTAGAAACTTCCTGGTGATGCGTGAATTCATCTCACAGAGTTACACATATGTTTCGTACAGCAGTCCATTAACACTGTCTTTGAGGAACCTGAGAAGGGCTTCTTTGCATCACATTGAGGCCTACGCTGAGAAAGGAAATTTCATCACTTCAAAACGTGAAAGAAGCTTTCTGAGAAACTTCTTTCTGATCAGTGAGTTCATCTCACAGACCTACAACTTGGACCTCAGGAAGCAGTTTGCTAACACTCTTTTCGTGGAAACTGCAAAGTGATATTTGGGAGCCCGTAGGGGCCCATGGTGAAAACGGAAATATCCTCACATAATAACTAGAGAGAAGCTATCTGAGAGATTGCTTTCTGATGTGTGACTTCATCAAACAAAGTTCCACCCTTACTTTCTTGGAACGGTTTGCTAACACTGTTTTCGTGGATTCTGCAAAGTGATATTTGGGAGCCCTTAGGGGCCCATGGTGAAAAAGGGAATATCCTCACATAATAACTAGAAAGAAGCTTTCTGAGAGATTGCTTTCTCATGTGTGAATTCATCACACAGAGTTCCACCCTTCCCTTCTTGGAACAGTTTGCTATCACTGTTGTCGTTCATTCTGCAAAGTGATATTTGGGAGTCCATAGGGGACCATGGTGAAAAAGGAAGTATCCTCACATAAAAACTAGAGAGAAGCTTTCTGAGAGATTGCTTTCTGATCTGTGACTTCATCACACAGAGTTCCACCCTTCCCTCTCGGGCGAGTTTGCTAACACTTTTGTTGTGGATTCTGCAAAGTGATATTTGTGAGCTCATTGAGGGCTATGTTGAAAAGGGAAATATCCTCAGATTAAAAGTGGAAAGAAGCCTTCTGAGAAAATGCATTGCCCTGTGTGAATGCAACTCACAGTGTTACACGTTTCTCTTCAAAGATCAGTTTGTTAACACAGTTTCTGGAAATCTGCAATTAGATACTTCATAGCACAACGAAGCTTATGGTGACAAATTAAATATCCTCAGAAGAAAACTAGAAAGAAGCTTTCTTAGAAACTTCTTGGTGATGTGTGAATTCACCTCACAGGGTTACACTTATGTTTCATGGAGCAGTCCATTAACACTGTCTTTGAGGAACCTGAGAAGGGCTTCTTTGGATCGCATTGAGGCCTACGCTGATAAAGGAAATTTCATCAGGTCACAACGTGAAAGAAGCTTTCTGAGAAACTTCCTTCTGATCAGTGAGTTCATCTCACAGACTTACAACTTCGACCTCTGGAAGCAGTTTGCTCACAATCGTTTTGTGCAAACTGCAAAGTGATTTTTGGGAACCCATAGGTTTCCCCATGGTGAAAATGGAAATATCCTCACATAATAAGTAGTTAGAAGCTTTCTGAGATGTTGCTTTCTGAGGTGTGACATCGACACACAGAGTTCCACACTTTCCTTCCTGGAACTGTTTGCTAACACTGTTTTCATGGATTCTGCAAAGTGATATTTGGGAGTCCTTAGGGGCCCATGGTGGAAAACGAAGTATCCTCACATAAAAACCAGAGAGAAGCTTTCTGAAAGATTGCTTTCTGATGTCTGACTTCATCACACAGAGTTCCACCATTCCCTTCCTGGAACAGTTTGCTAACAGTGTTGTCGTGGATTCTGTAAAGAGATATTTGGGAGCCCTTAGGGGCCCATGGTGAAAAAAGAAGTATCCTAACATAAGAACTAGAGAGAAGCTTTCTGAGAGATTTCTTTCTGATATGAGACTTCATCACACAGAGTTCCACCCTTAACTTCTTGGAACAGTTTGCTAACACTGTTGTCGTGTATTCTGCAAAGTGATATTTGGGAGCTCATTGAGGGCTATGGTGAAAAAGGAAATATCCTCAGATGAAACCTGGAAAGAAGCCTTATGAGAAACTGCATTGCCATGTGTGAATGCAACTCACAGAGTTTCAGGTTTCTCTTCAGTGATCAGTTTGTTAACACAGTTTTCTGGAAATCTGCAATTAGATACTGCATATCGCAATGAAGCTTACGGTGACAAAGGAAATATCCTCAGATGAAAACTAGAGAGAAGCTTTCTGAGAAACGTCTTGTTGATGTGTGAATTCATCTCACAGAGTTACACTTATGTTTCTTGGAGCAGTCCATTAACACTGTCTTTGAGGAATCTGAGAAGGGCTTCTTTGGATCACATTGAGGCCTACGGTGATAAAGGAAATTTCATCACTTCAAAACGTGAAAGAAGCTTTCTGAGAAACTTCTTTCTGATCAGTGAGTTCATCTCACAGACTTACAACTTAGACCTCAGGAAGCAGTTTGCTAACAATCTTTTCGTGGAAACTGCAAAGGGATATTTGGGAGCCCATAGGGGCCATTGTATAATAGGAAGTATTCTCACATAATAACTAGAGGGAAGCTTTCTGAGAGATTGCTTTCCGATGTGTGACTTCATCCCACAGAGTTCCATCCTTCCCTTCTTGGAACAGCTTGCTAACACTGTTGTCGTGTACTCTGCAAAGTGATATTTGGAAGCTCATTGAGGGCTATGGTGAAAAAGGAAATATCCTCAGATGAAACCTGGAAAGAAGCCTTATGAGAAACTGCATTGCCATGTGTGAATGCAACTCACAGAGTTTCAGGTTTCTCTTCAGTGATCAGTTTGTTAACACAGTTTTCGGGAAATCTGCAATTAGATACTTCATATCGCAATGAAGCTTACGGTGACAAACGAGATATCCTCAGATGAAAACTAGAAAGAAGCTTTCCTAGAAACTTCTTGGTGATGTCTGAATTCATCTCAAAGGGTTACACTTATGTTTCGTGGAGCAGTCCATTACCACTGTCTGTCAGAAACCTGAGAAGGGCTTCTTTGGATCACATTGAGCCCTACGCTGATAAAGCATATTTCATCAGTTCAAAACGTGAAAGTAGTTTTCTGAGAAACTTCTTTCTGATCAGTGAGTTCATCTCACAGACTTACAACTTAGACCTCAGGAAGCAGTGTGTTAACACTCTTTTCGTGGAAACTGCAAAGCGATATTTGGGAGCCCCTAAGGGCCCATGGTGAAAAAGGCAATATCCTCACATAATAACTAGAGAGAAGCTTTCTGAGAGATTGCTTTCTGATGTGTGACTGCATCACACAGAGTTCCACGCTTCCTTGCTTGGAACAGTTTGCTAACACTGTTGTCGTGGATTCTGCAAAGTGATATTTGGGAGCCCATAGGGGCCCTTAGTGAAAAAGGAAGTGTCCTCACATAAAAACTAGAAAGAAGCTTTCTGAGAGATTGCTTCCTGATGTGTGACTTCATCACACAGAGTTCCTTCCTTCCCTTCTTGGAACAGTTTGATAACACTGTTGTCGTGGATTCTGCAAAGTGATATTTGGGAGCTCATTGAGGGCTATGGTGAAAAAGGAAACATACTCAGATTAAAACTGGAAAGAAGCCTTCTGAGAAACTGCATTGCCATGTTTGAAGGCAACTCACAGAGTTACACGTTTCTCTTCAGTGATCAGTTTGTTAACACAGTTTCTGGAAATCTGCAATTAGATACTTTGTAGCGCCCTGAAGCTTACGGTGACAAAGGAAATATCGTCAGGTGAAATCTAGAAAGAAACTTTCTTAGAAACTTCTTGCTGATGTGTGAATTCAACTCACATACTTACACTTATGTTTCGTGGAGCAGTCCGTTAACACTGTAGTTGAGGAACCTGAGAAGGGCCTCTTTGGATCACATTGAGGCCTACGATGATAAAGGAATTTTCATGAGTTTAAAACGTGAAAGAAGCTTTCTCAGAAACTTCTTTCTGATTATTGAGTTCATCTCACAGACTTACAACTTAGACCTCAGGAAGCAGTTTGTTAACATTCTTTTCATGGAAAGTGCAAAGTGATATTTGGGAGCCCATAAGGTCCCATGGTGAAAAAGGAAGTATCCTCACATAAAAAATAGAGAGAAGATTTCTGAGAGATTGCTTTCTGTTATGGGGCTGCATCACACAGAGTTCCACCTTCCCTTCGTGGAACAGTTTGCTAACACTGTTGTCGTGATTCTGCAAAGTGATATTTGGGAGCTAGGCCCTTAGTGAAAAAGGAAGTGTCCTCACATAAAACTAGAAGAAGCTTTCTGAGAGATTGTTTCTGATGAGTGACTTCATCACACAGATTTCCTTCCTTCCCTTCTTGGAACAGTTTGATAACACTGTTGTCGTGGATTCTGCAAAGTGATATTTGGGAGCTCATTGAGTGCCATGGTGAAAAAGGAACATACTCAGATTAAAACTGGAAAGAAGCCTTCTGAGAAACTGCATTGCCATGTGAAGGCAACTCACAGAGTTACACGTTTCTCTTCAGTGATCAGTTTGTTAACACAGTTTTCTGGAAATCTGCAATTAGATACTTTGTAGCGCCCTGAAGCTTACGGTGACAAAGGAAATATCCAGATGAAATCTAGAAAGAAACTTTCTTAGAAACTTCTTGCTGATGGTGAATTCAACTCACATAATTACACTTATGTTTCGTGGAGCAGTCCATTAACACTGTATTTGAGGAACCTTAGAAGGGCTTCTTTGGATCACATTGAGGCCTACGCTGATAAAGGAAATTTCATGCAGTTTCAAAACGTGAAAGAATCTTCCTGAAAACTTCTTTCTGATTATTGAAGTTCATCTCCCAGCTTACCAACTTAGGACCCCCAGGAAGCAGTTTGTTAACATTCTTTTCACTGGAAGGTGCAAGTGATATTTGGGAGCCCATACGGTCCCATGGTGAAAAAGGAACTCTCTCACATAAAAAATAGAGAGAAGATCGGAGAGAGTTTGTTATGGGCTGCATCACACAGAGTTCCACCTCCCTTCGTGGAACAGTTTGCTAACAATGTTGTCGTGGACTCGCCAAAGTGATATATGGGAAATCTTTGAGGCCACTGGCGAAAACGATGATCCCTCAGATAAAACGGAAAGAAGCCTTCTTATGAGAAATGCATTTGCCATGTGTGAAATCAACTCACAGAGTTTACCGTTTCTCAGTGAGAGTTGTTAACACAGTTTTCTCGAAATCTGCAATTAGATACTTCATAGCACAATGAAGCTTACAGTGACAAAGGATATATCCTCAGATGAAAACTAGAAAGAAGCTTTCTGAGAAACTTCTTGGTGATGTGAATTCATCTCACAGAGTTACACTTATGTTTCGTGGAGTAGTCCATTAAAACTCTCCTTGACGAACCTGAGAAGGGCTTCTTTGGATCACATTGAGGCCTACGCTGATAAAGGAAATTTCATCAGTTCAAAACGTGAAAGAAGCTTTCTGAGAAACCTCTTTTTGATCAGTGAGTTCATCTCACAGACTTACAACTTAGACCTCAGGAAGAGTTTGCTAACACTATTTTCGTGGAAACTGCAAAGTGTTATTTGGGAGCTCATAGGAGCCCATGGTGAAAAAGGAAATATCCTCACATAATATCTAGAAGAAGCTTTCTGAGAGATTGCTTTCTGATGTTTGACTTCATCACACAGAGTTATTCCCTTCCCTTCTTGGAACAGTTTGCTCACTCTGTTCTCGTGGATTCTCCAAAGTCATATTTGGGAGCACTTAGGGGCCCATGGTGAAACAAGATGTATCCTCACATAATAACTAGAGAGAAGCTTTCTGAGATATTGCTTTCCGATATGTGACTTCACCACATAGAGTTCCACCCTTCCCTTCTTGGAACAGTCTGCTAACCCTGTTGTCGTGGGTTCTACAATGTGATATTTGGGAGACCATTGGGGCCCAGGGTTTAAAAAGGAAGTATCCTCACATAAAAAGTAGAGAGAAGCTTTCTGAGAGATTGCTTTCTGATATGTGACTTCATCACACAGAGTTCCACCCTTCCCTTCTTGGAACAGTTTGCTAACACTGTTGTCGTGGATTCTGCATAGTGATATTTGAGAGCTCTTTGAGGGCGATGGTGAAAAAGGAAATATCCTCAGATTAAAACTGGAAAGAAGCCTTCTGAGAAACTGCATTGCCAATGCGGAATGCAACTCACAGAGATACACCTTTCTCTTCAGTGATCAGTTTGTTAACACAGTTTTCTGGAAATATGCATTTAGATTCTTCATAGCGCAATGAAGCTTATGGTGAGAAAGGAATATCCTCAGATGAAAACTATAAAGAAGCTTTCTTAGAAACTTCTTGGTGATGTGTGAATTCATCTCACAGGGTTACACTTATGTTTCGTGGAGGAGTCCATTAACACTGTCTTTGGCGAACCTCAGAAGGTCTTCTTTGGATCGCATTGAGTCCTAGGCTGATAAGGAAACTTCATCATTTCAATACGTGACAGAAGCTTTTTGAGAAATTTCTTTCTGATCAGTCAGTTCATCTCTCAGACTTACATCTTAGACCTCAGGAAACAGTTTGCTAACACTCTTTTCGTGGAAACTGCAAAGTGATATTTGGGAGCCCTAGGGGCCCAGGGTGAAAAAGGAAGTAACCTCACATAATAACTAGAGAGAAGCTTTCTGAGAGATTGCTTTCTGATGTGTGACTTCATCACACAGAATTCCACCGTTCCCTTCTTGGAACAGTTTGATAACAGTGTTGTCGTGGATTCTGCAAAGTGATATTTGGGAGCTCATTGAGGGCTATGGTAAAAAAGGAAATATCCTCAGATTGAAACTGGAAAGATGCCTTCTGAGAAACTGCATTGCCATGTCTGAATGCAACTCACAGAGTTACACGTTTCTCTTCAGTGATCAGTTTGTTAACACAGTTTCTGGAAATCTGCAAATAAAATTCGTAGCGTAATGAAGCTTATGGTGACAAAGGAAATATCCGCAGATGAAACTAGAAAGAAGCTTTCTTAGAAACTTCTTGGTGTTGACAGAATTCATCTCACAGTGTTACACTTATGTTTCGTGCAGCAGTCCATTAACACTGTCTTTGAGGAACCTGAGAAGGGCTTTTTTGATCGCATTGAGGCCTACGCTGATAAAGGAATATCATCCGTTCAAAACGTGAAAGAAGCTTTCTCAGAAACTTCTTTCTGATCAGTGAGTTCATCACACAGAGTTACAACTTACACCTCGGGAAGCAGTTTGCTAACACTCTTTTCGCGGAAAATGCAAAGTGAATTTGGGAGTCCATAGGGGCCCTTGGTGAAAAGGAAATATCCTCACCAAATAACTAGAGAGAAGCTTTCTGAGAGTTTGCTTTCTGATGTGTGACTTCATCACAGAATTCTTCACTTCCCTTCTCGAAAATGATATTTGGGAGCCCATGGGGGCCCATAGCACAATAAAGCTTATGTTGACAAAGAACCATCATTCTTAGCAATTATCACAAGAAGAGAAAAACCAAACACGCATGTTCTCACTAATAGGTGGGAACTGAACAATGAGATCAAATGGACTCGGGAAGGGGCACATCACACACTGGGGCCTATGCTGGGAGGGGGGAGAAGGGAGGGATTGCATGGGGAGTTATACATGATAAAATGTTTGAATTGATGGGAGCTGACGAGTTGAGGGGCAGCACACGAACATGGCATACGTATTACATATGTAACAAACCTGCACGTTATGCACATGTACCCTAGAACTTAAGTATCAATAAAACAAACAAAACAAAACAAAACAAAAGACAAAAAAAAACAAAACAAAACAAAAAAACAAAGAGTGTTAGCAAACTGTTCCAAGAAGGGAAAGGTGGATCTCTGTGTGATGAAGTCACACATCAGAAACTAATCTCTCAGAAAAGCTTCTCTCTATTTAATATGTGGGAATATTTCCTTTTCATCATGGGGCCCTATGGGCTCCCCAAATATCACCTTTCAGTTTCCACGAAGAGAGGATAAGCAAACTGCTTCCTGAGGTCAACTGTGTAAGTCTGTGAGATGAACTCATGATAAGAAAGAAGTTCTCAGAAAGCTTCTTTCACGTTTTGAACTGATGAAATTTCCTTATCAGCGTAGGCCTCAATGCGATCCAAAGAAAGCCCATCTCAGGTTCCTGAAAGACAGTGTAATGTACTACTGAAAGAAACATAAGTGTAACTCTGTGAGATTGAATTCACACATCACCAAGAAGTTCTCAGAAGCTTCTTTCTAGTTTTTCATCTGAGGATATTTCCTTCTGTAACGTAAGCTTCATTGTGCTATGAAGTATCTAACTGCAGATTTCGAGAAAACTGTGTTAACAAAACTGATCACTGAAGAGAAACGTGTACCTCTGTGAGTTGCATTCACAGCTGGCAATGCAGTATCTCAGAAGGCTTCTTTCCAGTTTACTCTGAGGATATATCCTTTTTCACCATAGCCCTCAATGAGCTCCCACTATATCACTTTACACATCCACGACAACAGTGTTAGCAAACTGTTCCAAGACGGGAAGGGTGGAACTCTGTTGTGATGAAGTCACACATCAGAATGCAATCTCTCAGAAAGCTTCTCTCTAGTTATTATGTGAGGATACTTCCTTTTTCATCATGGGGAACCTATGGGTTCCCAAATATCACTTTGCAGGAATCCACGACAACAGTGTTAGAAAAGTGGTTCCAAGAAGGGAAGTGAGGAATTCCTGTGTGATGAAGTCACACATCAGAAAGCAATCTCTCAGAAAGCTTCTCCCTAGTTACTATTTGAGAATACTTCCTTTTTCACCATTTGCCCCATGGGCTCCCAAATATCACTTTGCAGAATCCACGACAACAGGTGTTAGCAACTGTTCCAAGAAGGGAAGTGTGGAATCCTGTGTGATGAAGTCACACATCAGAAAGCAATCTCTCAGAAAGCTTCTCTCTAGTTATTATTTGAGAATACTTCCTTTTTCTCCATTTGCCCCATGCGCTCCCAAATATCACTTTGCAGAATCCACGACAACAGTGTTAGCAAACTGTTACAAGAAGGGAAGAGTGGAAGTCTGTGTGATGAAGTCACCCATCAGAAAGCAATCTCTCAGAAAGCTTTCTCTCTAGTTAGTATGTAAGGATACTTCCTTTTTCAACATGGGCTCCCTATGGGCTCCCAAATATCACTTTGCAGATTCCTCGGAAACCGGTGGTATCAAACCGCTTCCTGAGGTATAAGTTGTAAGTCTGTGAGATGAACTCACTGATAAGAAAGAAGTTTCTCAGAAAGCTTCTTTCACGATTTGAACTGATGAAATTTCCTTTATCAGAGTAGGCCTCAGTGAGATCCAAAGAACCCCTTCTCAGTTTCCTCAAAGACAGTGTGAATGGACTGCTCCATGAAACACAAGTGTAACTCTGTGAGATGAATTCACACATCACCAAGAAGTTTCTAAGAAAGCTTCTTTCTAGTTCTCATTTGAGGATATTACCTTTGTCACCGAAAGCTTCATTGCGCTATGAAGTATCTAAGTGCAGATTTCAAGAAAACTGTGTTAACAAACTGACCAGGGAAGAGAAACGTGTAACTCTGTGAGTTGCATTCACCCATGGCAATGTAGTTTCCCGGAAGGCTTCTTTCCAGTTATAATCTGAGGATATTTCCTTTTTCAACATAGTCCTCAATGGGCTCCCAAATATCACGTTGCAGAATCAACGACAACAGTGTTAGCAAACTGTTCCAAGAAGGGAAGGGTGGAACTCTGTGTGATGAAGTCACACATCAGAAAGCAATCTCTCAGAAAGCTTCTATCTGGTTCTTATGTGAGGATACTTCCTTTTTCACCATGGGCCCCTCTGGGCTCCCAAATATCACTTTGCAGAATCCACGACAACAGTGTTAGCAAACTGTTCCAAGTAGGGAAGGGTGGTACTCTGTGTGATGAAGTCACACATCAGAAAGCAATCTCTCAGATAGCTTCTCTCTAGTTATTATGTGAGGATACTTCCTTTTTCACCATGGGACCCTATGGGCTCCCAAATATCACTTTGCAGTTTCCAGGAAAAGAGTTTTAGCAAACTCCTTCTAGAATTCTAAGTTGTAAGTCTGTGAGATGAACTCACTGATCAGAAAGAAGTTTCTCGGAAAGCTTCTTTCACGTTTTGAACTGATGAAATTTCCTTTATCAACGTAGGCCTCAATGCGATCCAAAGAAGCCCTTCACAGGTTCCTCAAAGACAGTGTTAACGGACTGCTCCACGAAACATAACTGCAACTATATGAGATGAATTCACACATCAAAAAGAAGTTTCTAAGAAAACTTCTTTCTTGTTTTCATCTGAGGATATTTCCTTTGTCACCGCAAGGTTCATTGCGCTACGAAGTATCTAATTGCAGATTTCCAGAAAACTGTGTTAACCAACTGATCACTGAAGGGAAACGTGTAACACTGTGGATTGCATTCACACATGGCAATGCAGTTTCTCAGAAGGCTTCTTTCCAGTTTTAATCTAAGGATATTTCGTTTGTGACCATAGCGCAAAATGACCTCCCAAATATCACTTTGCAGAATCCACGACAACAGTGTTCCATAATTGTTCCAAGAAGGGAAGGGTGGAATTCCGGTTGATGAAGTCACATATCAGAAAGCAATCTCTCAGGAAGCTTCTCTATGGTTCTTATGTGAGGATACTTCATTTTTCACCATGGACCCCTATGGGCTCCCAAATATCACTTTGCAGAATCCACGAAAAGAGTGTCAGCAAACTGCTTCCTGAGGTCTAAGTTGTAAGTCTGTGAGATGAACTCACTGATCAGAAGGAAGTTTCTCAGAAAGCTTCTTTCACGTTTTGAGTTGCGGAAATTTCCTTTATCATCATAGGCCTCTATGCGATCCAAAGAAGCCCGTCTCAGGTTCCTCAAAGACATTGTTAATGGACTGCTCCACGAAACATAAGTGTATCTCTGTGAGATGAATTCACACATCACCAAGAAGTTTCTAAGAAAGTTTCTTGCTAGTTTTCATCTGAGGAAACTACATTTGTCACCGTAAGCTTCAGTGCGCTATGAAGTATCTAATTGCAGATTTCCTGAAAACTCTGTTAACAAACTGATCACTGCAGAGAACGTGTAACTCTGTGAGTTGCATTCACACTTGGCAATGCAGTTTCTCAGAAGGATTCTTTCCAGTTTAAATCTGAGGATATTTCCTTTCTCACCATAGCCCTCAATGGGCTCCCAAATATCACTTTGCAGAATACACCACAACAGTGTTAGCAACCTTTTCCAAGAAGGGAAAGGTGGAATTCTGTGTGATGAAGTCACACATCAGAAAGCAATCTCTCAGAAAGCTTCTCTCTAGTTTTTATGTGAGGATCCTTCCGTTTTCAACATGGGCCCCTAAGTTCTCCCAAATATCACTTTCCAGAATTCACGACAACAGTGTTAGCAAACTGTGCCAAGAAGAGAAGAGTGGAACTCTGTGTGATGAAGTCCCACCTCAGAAAGCAATCTCTCAGAAAGCTTCTCTCTAGTTTTTTTGTGAGGATATTTCCTTTTTCACCTTGGGCCCCTATGGCCTCCCAAATATCACGTTGCAGTTTCCCCGAAAAGAGTGTTAGCAAACTGCTTCCTGAGGTCTAAGTGTAAGTCTGTGAGATGAACTCACGGATGAGAAAGAAGTTTCCCAGAAAGCTTCTTTCACGTTTTGTACTGATGAAATTTCCTTTATCAGCGTAGGCCTTATTGAGATCCAAAGAAGAACTTCTCAGGTTCCTCAAAGACAGTGTTAATGGACTGCTCCAGGAAACATAAGTGTAACTCTGTGAGATGAATTCACACATGACCAAGAAGTTTCTAGGAAAGCTTCTTTCTCGTTTTCATCTGTGGATGTTTCCTTTGTCACTGTAAGCTTCATTACGCTATGAAGTATCTAATTGCAGATTTCCAGAAAACTGTGTTAGTAAACTGATCACTGAAGAGAAACGTGTAATTCTGTGAGTTGCATTCACACATGGCAATGCCGTTTCTCAGAAGGCTTCTTTCCACTTTGAATCTGAGGATATTTCCTTTTTCACCATAGCCCTCAATGAGCTCCCAAATATCACTTTACAGAATCCACGACAACAGTGTTAGCAAACTGTTCCAAGAAGGGAAGGGTGGAACGCTGTGTGATGAAGTCACATATCCGAAAGCAATCTCTCAGAAAGCTTCTCTCTAGGTGTTATGTGAGGATACTTCCTTTTCCAGCATGGGCCCCTATGGGCTCCCAAATATCACTTTGCAGAATCCACGACAATAGTGTTAGCAAACTCTTCCACGAAAGGAAGGGTGGAACTCCATGTGATGAAGTCACACATCAGAAAGCAATATCTCAGAAAGCTTCGCTCTAGTTATTATGTGAGGATAATTCCTTTTTCACCATGGGTCCCTAGGGGCTCCCAAATATCACTTTGAAGTTTACAAGAAAGAGTGTTAGCAAACTGCTTCCTGAGGTCTACGTTCTAAATCTGTGACATGAACACACTGATCAGATAGAAGTTTCTCAGAAAGCTACTTTCACGTTTTGAACTGATGAAATTTCCTTTATCAGCGTAGTCCTCAATGCGATCCAAGGAAGCCCTTCTTAGGTTCCTCAAAGACAGTGTTAATGAACTGCACCATGAAACATAAGTGTAACTCTGGGAGATGAATACACACATCACCAAGAAGTTTCTATGAAAGCTTCTTTCTAGCTTTCATCTAAGGATATTTCCTTTGTCACCGTAAGCTTCATTACGCTATGAAGTATCTAATTGCAGATTTCCAGCAAACTGTGTTAACAAACTGATCACTGAAGAAAAACGTGTAACTCTGTGAGTTGCATTCACACATGGCAATGCAGTCTCTATGAAGGCTACTTTCCAGTTTAAATCTGAGGATATTTCCTTTTTCACAATAGCCTTCAATGAGCTCCCAAATGTCAGTTTGCGGAATCCACGACAACAGTGTTTGCAAACTGCTCCAAGAAGGTAAAGGTGAAACTCTGTGTGATGAAGTCACATATCCGAAAGCAATCTCTCAGAAAGCTTCTCTCTAGTTTTTATGTGAGGATACTTCCTTTTTAACCATGGTCCCCTATGGGCTCCCAAATATCACTTTGCAGAATCCACGACAACAGTGATAGCAAACTATTCCAAGACGGGAAGGGTGGAACTCTGTGTGATGAGGCCACATATCAGAAAGCAATCTCTCAGAAAGCTTCTCTCTAGTTAGTATGTGAGGATACTTCCTTTTGCAACATGGGCCCCTATGGGCTCCCAAATATCACTTTGCAGATTCCTCGAAGAGTTTTATCAAACTGCTTCCTGAGGTGTAATTTGTAAGTCTGTGAGATGAACTCACTGATAAGAAAGAAGTTTCTCAGAAAGCTTCTTTCACGTTTTGAACTGATGAAATTACCTTTATCAGCGTAGGCCTCAGTGCGACCCAAGGAACCCCTTCTCAGTTTCCTCAAAGACAGTGTGAATGGACTGCTCCATGAAGCATAAGTGTAAATCTGTGAATGAATTCACACATCACCAAGAAGTTTCTAAGAAAGCTTCTTTCCAGTTTTCATCTGAGGACATTTCGTTTGTCACCGTAAGCTTCATTGCGCTATGAAGTATCTCATTGCAGATTTCCAGAAAACTGTTGTAACAAACTGATCACTGAAGAGAAACGTGTAAATCTGTGAGTTGCATTCATACATGGCAATGCGGTTTCTCAGAAGGCTTCTTTCAAGTTTTAATATGAGGATATTTCCTATTTCACCATAGCCCTCAAAGAGCTCCCAATATCACTTTGCAGAATCCACGACAACAGTGTTAGCAAACTGTTCCAAGAAGGGAAGGGTGGAACTCTGTGTGATGAAGTCACACATCAGAAAGCAGTCTCTCAGATAGCTTCTCTCTAGTTATATGTGAGGATACTTCCTTTTTCATCATGGGCCCCTATGGGTTCCCAAATATCATTTTGCTGAATCCACGACGACAGTGTTAGCACACTGTTCCAAAAGGGAAGTGTGGAATTCTGTGTGATGAAGTCACAGATCAGAAAGCAATCTCTCAGAAGCTTCTCTCTAGTTATTATTTGAGAATACTTCGTTTTCACCATTTGCCCCATGGGCTCCCAAATATCACTTGCAGAATCCACGACAACAGTGTTAGCAAACTGTTCCAAGAAGGGAAGGGTGGAACTCGTGTGATGAAGTCAGACATTCAGAAAGCAATCTCTCAGAAACATTCTCTCTAGTTATTATGTGAGGATATTTCCTTTTTCACCATGGGCCCCGATGGGCTCCCAAATATCACTTTGCAGTTTGCACGAAAAGAGTGTTAGCAAACTGCTTCCTGACGTCTAAGTTCTAAGTCTGTGAGAGGAATTCACTGATCAGAACGAAGTTTCTCAGAAAGCTTCTTTCACGTTTTGAAGTGATGAAATTTACTTTATCAACGTAAGTCTCAATGGGATACAAAGAATGCCTTCTCAGGTTCCTCAAAGACAGTGTTAATGGACTGCTCCATGAAACATAAGTATAACTCTGTGAGATGAACTCACACATCACCAAGAAGTTTCTAAGAACGCTTCTACCTAGTATTCATCGAGGATATTTCCTTTGTCAACTTAAGCTTCATTGCGCTATAAAGTATCTAATTGCAGATTTCCAGAAAACTGTGTTAAGAAACTGATCACTGTAGAGAAACGTGTAACTCTGTGAGTTACATTCACACTGGCAATGCAGTTTCTCAGAAGGCTTTCTTTCCAGTTTTAATCTGGGGATATATCCTTTTTCACCTTAGCCCTCAAATGGGCTCCCAAATATCACTTTGGAGAATTCCACGACAACAGTGGTTAGCAAACTGTTCCAAGAAAGAAGGGTGGAACTCTGTATGATGAAGTCACATATCTGAAACAGCCATCTCTCAGAAAGCTTCTTCTCTCGTTTTTATGTGACTTATACTTCCTTTTTCACCCTGGGCCCCTAGTCGGCTCCTGCAAATATCTCTTTGCAGAATCCACGACAAACTGTGTTAGCAAACTGTTCATCGAAGGGAAGGGTTAAATTCTGTGTGATGCAGAGTCACACATCAGAAAGCAATCTCTCAGAAAGTTTCTCTATAGTTATTATGTGAGGATATTTCCTTTTTCACATGGGCCCCTATGCGCTCCCAAATATCAC
>NC_044568.1:34709058-34725694 GCF_007565055.1 Rhinopithecus roxellana
AAGCTTTCTGAGAGATTGCTTTCTGATGTGTGACTTCATCACACAGACTTCCACCCTTCCCTTCTTGGAACAGTTTGCTAACACTGTTGTCGTGGATTCTGCAAAGGGATATTTGGCAGCCCATTTTGTCCGAGGGTGAAATAGGAAGTATCCTCACATAAAAACTATAGAGAAGCTTGCTGAGAGATTGCCTTCGGATATTTGACTTCATGACACAGAGTTGAACCATTCCCTTCATGGAGCAGTTTTGCTATCACTGTTGTCGTGGATTCTGCATAGTGATATTTGGGAGCTCATTGAGGGCTATGGTGATAAAGGAAATATCCTCAGATGAAAACTAGAAAGAAGCTTTCTTAGAAACTTCTTGGTGATGTGTGAATTCATCTCACAGAGTTACACTTAGGTTTCGTGGAGCAGGCCATGAACACTGTCTTTGAGGAATCTGAGAAGGGCTTCTCTGGATCGCTATGAGGCATACGCTGATAAAGGAAATTTCATCAGTTCAAAACGTGAAAGAAGCTTTCTGAGAAACTTCTTTATGATCAGTGAGTTCACCTCACAGACTTACAAATTAGACCTCAGGAAGCAGTTTGCTAACAGTCTTTTCGTGGAAACCGCAAAATGATATTTTGGAGCCCATGGGGGCCCATGGTGAAAACGGAAATATCCTAGGATTAAAACTGGAAAGAAGCCTTCTGAGAAACTGCATTGCCATGTGTGAATGCAACTCACAGAGTTACATGTTTCTCTTCAGTGATCCGTTTGTTAACACAGTTTTCTGGAAATCGGCAATGAGATACTACAGAGCGCAATGAAGCTTACGGTGAAAAAGGAAATATCGTCAGACGAAAACTAGAAAGAAGCTTTCGTAGAAACTTCTTGGTGATGTGTGAATTCATCTCACACAGTTACACTTATGTTTCGTGGAGCAGTGCATTAACAGTGTCTTTGAGGACCCTGAGAAGGACTTCTTTGGTTAGCATTGAGTCCTACGCTGATGAAGGATATTTCATCAGTTCAAAACGTGAAAGAAGCTTTCTGAGAAACTTCCTTTTGATCAGTGAGTTCATCTCACAGACTGACAACTTAGACCTCAGGAAGCAGTTTGTTAACACTCTTTCGTGGAAACTGCAAAGTGAAATTTGGGAGCCCATTGGGGACCATGGTGAAACAGGAAATATCCTCACCTAATAACTAGAGATAAGCTTTCTGAGAGATTGCTTTCTGATGTGTGACTTCATCACACAGACTTCCACCCTTCCCTTCTTGGAACAGTTTGCTAACACTGTTGTCGTGGATTCTGCAAAGTTATATTTGGGAGAATTTAGCACCCCATGGTGAAAAAGGATATACCTCACATAAAAACTAGAGAGAAGCTTTCTGAGAGATTGCTTTCTGATATGTGACTTCATCACACTGAGTTCCACCCTTCCCTTCTTGGAACAGTTTGATAACACTGTTGTCGTGGATTCTGCAAAGTGATATTTGGGAGCTCATTGAGGGCTATGATGAAAAAGGAAATATCCTCAGATTAAAACTGGAAAGAAGCCTTCTGAGAAACTGCATTGCCATGTGTGAATGCAATGCGCAGAGTCACACATTTCTCTTCAGTGATCTGTTTGTTAACTACAGTTTTCTGGAAATCTGCAATTAGATACTGCATAGCGCAATGAAGCTTACGGTGAAGATGGAAATATCCTCAGATGAAAACTAGAAAGAAGCTTTCTTAGAAGTTTCCTGGTGATGTGTGAATTCATCTCACAGAGTTACACTTATGTTTCGTGGAGCACGCCATTCACACTGTCTTTGAGGAAACTGAGAAGGGCTTCTTTGGATCGCATTGAGGCCTACGGTGATAAAGGAAATTTCATCATTTCAAAACGTGAAAGAAGCTTTCTGAGAAACTTCTTTCTGATCAGTGAGTTCCTCTCACAGAGTTACAACTTAGACCTCAGGAAGCAGAGTGCTAACACTCTTTTCGTGGAAACTGCCAAGTGATCTTTCGGAGCCCTTAGGGGCCCATGGTGAAAAATGAAATATCCTCACATGATAACTAGAGAGAAGCTTTCTGAGAGATTGCTTTCTGATGTGTGACTTCATCACACAGAGTTCCACCCTTCCCTTCTTGGGACAGTTTGCTAACACTGTTGTCGTGGATTCTGCAAATTCATATTTGGGAGCCGTTAGGGGCCCATGGTGAAAAAGGAAGTATCCTCACATAAAAACTAGTGAGAAACTTTCTGAGAGATGGCCTTCTGATGTGTGACTTCATCACACAGAGTTCCACACTTGCCTTCTTGGAACAGTTTGCTAACACTGTTGTCGTGGATTCTGCAAAGTGATATTTGGGAGCCCATAGGGGCCCATGGTGAAAAAGGAAGTATTCTCACATCATAACTAGAGAGAAGCTTTCTGAGAGATTGCTATCTGATGTGTGACTTCATCATACAGAGTTCCACCCTTCCCTTCTTGGAACAGTTTGCTAACACTGTTGTGGTCGATTCTGCAAAGTGATATTTGGGAGCTCATTTAGGGCTACGGTGAAAACGGAGATATCCTCAGGTTATAACTGGAAAGAAGCCTTCTGCGAAACTGCATTGCTATGTGTGAATGCAACTCACAGAGTTACACGTTTCTCTTCAGTGATCATTTTGTTAACACAGTTTTCTGGAAATCCGCAATTAGATACTTCATAGCGCAATGAAGCTTACGGTGACAAAGGAAAAATCCTCAGATGAAAACTAGAAAGAAGGTTTCTGAGAAACTTCTTGGTGATTTTTGAATTCATCTCACAGAGTTACACTTATTTTTCATGGAGCAGTTCGTTAAAACTGTCTTTGAGGAACCTGAGAAGGGCTTCTTTGGATTGCATTGAGGCCTACGCTGATAAAGGAAATTTCATCAGTTCAAAACGTGAAAGAAGCTTTCTGAGAAACTTTTGTGATCAGTGAGTTAATCTCACAGACTTACAACTTAGACCTCAGGAAGCAGTTTTGCTAACACTCCTTTCAAGGAAACAGCAAAGTGATATTTCGGAGCCCATAGGGGCCCATGGTGAAAAAGGAAATATTCTCACGTAATAACTAGAGAGAAGCTTTCTGACAGATTGCTTTCTGATGTGTGACTTCATCACACAGAGTTGCACCCTTCCCTTCATGGAACAGTCTGCTAACACTGTTGTCGTGGATTCTGCAAAGTGATATTTGGGAGAACTTAGTGCCCCATGGTGAAAAAGAATGTATCCTCACATAAAAACTAGAGAGAAGCTTTCTGAGAGATTGCTTTCTGATATGTGACTTCATCACACAGAGTTCCACCCTTCCCTTCTTGGAACAGTTTGCTAACACTGCTGTCGTTCATTCTGCGAAGTGATATTTGGGAGCCCATAGGGGCCCATGGTGAGAAAAGAAGTATCCTCACATGATAACTAGAGAGAAGCTTTCTGAGAGATTGCTTTCTGATATGTGACTTCATTACATAGAATTCCACCCTTCCCTTCTTGGAGCACTTTGCTAACACTGTTTTCGTGGACACTGCAATGGGATATTTGGGAGCTCATTGAGGGCTGAGGTGAAAAAGGAAATATCCTCAGAATAAAACTGGAAAGAAGCCTTCTGAGAATCTGCATTGCCATTTGTGAATGCAACTCACAGAGTTACACGTTTCTCTTCAGTGATCAGTTTGCTAACACAGTTTTCTGGAAATATGCCATTAGAGACTTCATAGCGCAATGAAGTTTACGGTGACAAAGGAAATATCCTCAGATGAAAACAAGAAAGAACCTTTCCTAGAAACTTCTTGGTGATGTGTGAATTCATCTCACAGAGTTACACTTATGTTTCTTGGAGCAGTCCATTAACACTGTTTGTGGGGAAACTGAGAAGGGATTCTTTGGATCGCATTGAGGCCTACGCTGATAAAGGAAATTTCATCACTTCAAAACGTGAAAGAAGCTTTCATAGAAACTTCTTTCTGATCAGTGAACTCATCTCACAGACTTACAATTTAGAACTCAGGAAGCAGTTTGCTAACACTCTTTTAGTGGAAACTGCAAAGTGATATATGGGAGCCCATAGGGACCCATGGTGAAAAAGGAAATATCCTCACATAATAACCAGAGAGAAGCTTTCTGAGAGATTGCTTTCTGATGTGTGACTTCATCACACTGAATTCCACCCTTCCCTTCTTGGAACAGTTTGCTAACACTGTGGTCGTGCATTCTGCAAAGTGACATTTGCAACCTCATTGTTGGCTATGGTGGAAAAGGAAATATCCTCAGAATAAAACTGGAAAGAAGCCTTCTCAGAAATTGCATTGCCATGTGTGAATGCAACTCAGAGAGTTACACTTTTCTCTTCAGTGATCAGTTTTTTAACACAGTTTTCTGGAAATCTACAATTAGATACTTCATGGCGCAATGAAGCTTACGGTGACAAAGGAAATATCCTCAGATGAAAACTAGAAAGAAGCTTTCGTAGAAATTTCTTGGTGACGTGTAAATTCATCTCACAGAGTTACACTTATGTTTCGTGGAGCAGTCCATTCACACTGTCTTTGAGGAACCTGAGAAGGGCTTCTTTGGATCGCATTGAGGCCAACGCTGACAAAGGAAATTTCATCAGTTCAAAACGTGAAATAAGCTTTCCGAGAAACTTCTTTCTCATCACTGAGTTCATCTCACAGACATACAAATTAGACCTCAGGAAGCAGTTTTCTATCACTCTTCGTGGAAACTACAAAATGATATTTGGGTACCCATAGGGACCCATGGTGAAAAAGGAAATATTCTCACCTAATAACTGGAGAGAAGCTTTCTGAGAGATTGCTTTTTGATATGTGACTTCATCACACAGAGTTCCACCCTACATTTTTGGAACAGATTGCTAACACTGTTGTCGTGGATTCTGCAAAGCGATATTTGGGAGCCTTTAGGGACCCAGGGTGAAAAAGGAAGTATCCTCACATAAAAACTAGAGAGAAGCTTTCTGAGAGATTGCTTTCTGATGTGTGACTTCATCACACCGATTTCCACCCTTCCCTTCTTGGAACAGTTTGCTAACACTGTTGTCGTGGATTCTGCAAAGTGATATTTGGGAGCCCTTAGGGTCCCATGGTGAAAAGGAAGTATCCTCACATATAAACTGGAGAGAAGCTTTCTGAGAGATGGCTTTCGGATATGTTACTTCATCACACAGAGTTCCACCCTTCCCTTCTTGGAACAGTTTGCTAACACTGTTGTCGTGGATTCTGCAAAGTGATATTTGGAAGCTCATTGAGGCCTATGGTGAAAAAGGAAATATCGTCTGATTAAAACGGGAAGGAAGGCTTCTGAGAAACTGCATTGCCATGTGTGAATGCAACTCACAGAGTTACATGTTTCCCTTCAGTGATCAGTTTGTTAACACAGTTTTCTGGAAATCTGCAATCAGATAATTCATAGCACAATGAAACTTGCGGTGACAAAGGAAATATCCTTAGATGAAAACTAGAAAGAAGCTTTCTTAGAAACTTATTGGTGATGTGTGAATTCATCTCACACAGTTACATTTATGTTTCGTAGAGCAGTTCACTAACACTGTCTTTGAGGAATCTGAGAAGGGCTTCCTTGGATCGTATTGAGGCCTACGCTGATAAAGGAAATTTCTTCAGCTCAAAATGTGAAAGAAGCTTTCTGAGAAACTTCTTTCTGATCAGTGAGTTCATCTCACAGACTTACAATAAGACCTCAGGAAGCAGTTTGCTAACACTCTTTTCGTGGAAACAGCAAAGTGATATTTGGGAGCCCATAGGGGCCCATGGTGAAAAGCAAATATCCTCACATAATAACTAGAGAGAAGCTTTCTGTGAGATTGCTTTCTGATGTGTGACTTCATCACACAGAGTTCCACCCTTCCCTTCTTGGAACAGTTTGCTAACACTGTTGTCGTGCATTCTGCAAAGTGATATTTGGGAGCCCATAGGGGCCCATGGTGAAAAAAGATATATCCTCACATAAAACCTAGAGAGAAGCGTTCTGAGAGATTGCTTTCTGATATGTGACTTCATCTCACAGAGTTGCACCCTTCCCATCTTGGAACAGTTTGCTGACACTGTTGTCGTGGATTCTGCAAAGTGATATTTGAGAGCTCATTGAGGGCTATGGTGAAAAAGGAAATATCCTCAGATTAAAAGTGGACAGAAGCCTTCTGAGAAACTGCATTGCTATGTGTGAATGCAACTCTCAGAGTTACACTTTTCTCTTCCGTGATCTGTTTGTTGACATAGTTTTCTCGAAATCTGCAATTAGATGCTTCATACCGCAATGAAGCTTACGATGACAAAGGAAATATCCTCAGATGAAAACTAGAAAGAATCTTTCCTAGAAACTTCTTGGTGATGTGTGAATTCATCTCACAAAGTTACACTTATGTTTTGTGGAGCAGTCCAAAAACACTGTCTTTGAGGAACCTGAGAAGGGCTTCTTTAGATCACATTGAGGTCTTTGCTAATAAAGGAAATTTCATAAGTTCATAACGTGAAAGAAGCTTTCTGAGAAACTTCTTCCTGATCAGTGAGTCCATCTCACAGGCTTACAACTTAGACCTCAGGAAGCAGTTTGCTAACAGTATTTTCGTGGAATCTGCAAAGTGATATTTGGGAGCCAATAGGGGGCAATGAAAAAAAGGAAATATCCTGACATAATAAGTAATGAGAAGCTTTCTGAGAGATTGCATTCCGATGTGTGACTTCATCACACAGAATTCCACCCTTCCCTTCTTGGAACAGTTTGCTAACACTGTTGTCCTGGATTCTGCAAAGTGATATTTCGGAGCCCATAGGGGCCGAGGATGAGAAAGGAAGTGTCCTCACATAAAAACAAGAGAGAGGGTTTCTGAAAGATTGCCGTCCGATGTGTGACTTCATCACACAGAGTTCCACCCTTCCCTTCTTGGAACAGTTTGCTAACACTGTTTTCGTGGATTCTGCAAAGTGATATTTGGGAGCTCATTGAGGGCTATGTTGATAAAGGAAATATCCTCAGATTAAAACAGGAAAGAAGCCTTCTGAGAAACTACATTGCGATGTGTGAATGCATCTCACAGAGTTACACTTTTCTCTTCAGTGATCAGTTTGTTAATACAGTTTTCTGGAAATCTGCAAATAGATACTTCATAGGGCAATGAAGCTTACGGAGACAAAGGAAATATCCTCAGATGAAAACTAGAAAGAAGCTTCCTTTGAAACTTCTTGGTAATGTTTGACTTCATCACACAGAGTTCCACCCTTCCCTTCTTGGAGCACTTTGCTAACTGTGTTGTCATGGATTCTGCAAAGGGATATTTGGGAACTCATTGAGGTCTTTGATGAAAAAGGAAATATCCTCAGATTTAAACTGGAAAGAAGCCTTCTGAGAAACTACATTGATATGTGTGAATGCAACTCACAGAGTTACACATTTCTCTTCAGTCATTGGTTTCTTAACACAGTTTTCTGGAAATCTGCAATTAGATACTTCACAGCGCAATGAAGCTTACAGTGACAAAGGAAATATCCTCAGATGAAAACTAGAAAGAAGCTTTCTGAGAATCTTCTTGGTGATGTGTGAATTCATCTCATAGAGTTACATTCATGTTTCGTGGAGCAGTCGATTAACACTGTCTTTGAGGAGCCTGAGAAGGGCTTCTTTTGATCTCATTAAGGCCTAAGCTGATAAAGGAAATTTCATCAGTTCAAAACGTGAAAGAAGCTTTCTGTGAAACTTCTTTCTCATCAGTGAGTTCATCTCACAGACTGACAACTTAGACGTCACTAAGCAGGTTGCTAAAACTCTTTTCGTGGAAACTGAAAAGTGATATTTGGGAGCCCATAGGGGCCCCTGGTGAAAAAGGAAATGTCCTCACATAACAACTAGAGAGAAGCTTTCTGAGAGATTGCTTTCTGAAGTGTGACTTCCTCACACAGAGTTCCACACTTCCCATCTTGGAACAGTTTGCTAACACAGTTGTCGTGGATTCTGCAAAGTGATATTTGGGAGCCCATAGGGGCCCATGGTGAAAAAGGAAGTATCCTCACATAAAAACTAGAGAGAAGCTTTCTGAGAGATTGCTTTCTGATATATGACTTCATCTCACAGAATTCCACCCTTCCCTTCTTGGAACAGTTTGCTGACACTGTTGTCGTGGATTCTGCAAAGTGATATTTGCGACATCATTGTGGGCTATGGTGGAAAAGGAAATATCCTCAGAATAAAATTGGAAAGAAGCCTTCTCAGAAATTGCATTGCCATGTGTGAATGCAACTCACAGAGTTACACGTTTCTCTTCAGTGATCAGTTTTTTAACACAGTTTTGTTGAAATCTGCAATGAGATACTTCATAGCACAATGAAGCTTACAGTTGCAAAGGAAATATGCTCAGATGAAAACTAGAAAGAAGATTTCATAGAAACTTCCTTGTGATGTGTAAATTCATCTCACAGAGTTACACTTACATTTTGTTGAGCAGTCCATTAACACTGTCTTTGAGGAACCTGAGAAGGGCTTCTTTGGATCGCATTGAGGCCTACGCTGATAAAGGAAATTTCATCATTTCAAAACGTGAAAGAAGCTTTCTGAGAAACTGCTTTCTGTTCAGTGAGTTCGTCTCACAGACTTACAACTTACACCTCAGGAAACAGTTTGCTAACACTCTTTTCGTGGAAAATCCAAAGTGATATTTGGGAGCCCAAAGGGGCCCATGATGAAAAAGGAAATATCCTCACATAATAACTAGAGAGAAGCTTTCTGAGAGATTGCTTTCTGATGTGTGATTTCATTACACAGAGTTCCACCCTTCCCTTCTTGGAACAGTTTGCTAACACTGTTTTCGTGGATTCTGCAAAGTGATATTTGGGAGCCCATAGGGGCCCATGGGGAAAAAAGAAGTATCCTCATATAATAAGTACAGAGAAGCTTTCTGAGAGATTGCTTTCCGATATGTGACTTCATCACACAGAGTTCCAACCTTCCATTCTTGGAACAGTTTGCTAAAACTGTTGTCGTGGATTCTGCAAACTGGTATTTGGGGGCTCAATGGGCGCTAAGCTGAAAAAGGAAATATCCTCAGCTTAAAACTGGAAAGAAGCTTTCTGAGAAACTGCATTGCCATGTGTGAATGCAACTCACAGAGTTACACGTTTCTCTTCAGTGATCAGTTTGTTAACACAGTTTTCTGGAAATCTGCAAATAGATGCTTCATATCGCAATGGAGCTTACGGTGACAAAGGAAATATCCTGAGATGAAAACTAGAAAGAAGCTTTCTTAGAAACTTCTTGGTGATGTGTGAATTCATATCACAGAGTTACACTTATGTTTCGTGGAGCAGTCCATTAACACTGTGTTTTAGAAACCTGAGAAGGGCATCTTTTGATCGCATTGAGGCCTCCAATGATAAAGGAAATTTCATCCGTTCAAAACGTGAAGGAAGCTTTCTGAGAAACTTCTTTCTTTTCAGTGTGTTCATCTCTCACACTTACAACTTAGACCTCAGGAAGCAGTTTGCTAACACTCTTTTCGTGGAAACTGCAAAGTGATATTTGTGAGCCCATAGGGGCCCATGGTGAAAAAGAAAGTACCCTCACATAATAACTAGAGGGAAGCATTCTGATAGATTTCTTTCCGATGTGTGGCTTCATCACACAGAATTCCACCCTTCCCTTCTTGGAACAGTTTGCTAACACTGTTGTCATGAATTCTGCAAAGAGATATTTGGGAGCTCATTGAGGGCTATGATGAAAAATTAATTATCCTCAGATAATATTGGAAAGAATCCTTCTGAGAAACTGCATTGCCCTGTGTGAAGGCAACTCACAGAGTTACACGTTTCTCTTCAGTGATCAGTTTGTTAACACAGTTTTCTGGAAATCTGCAATGAGATATTTGATAGCATAATGAAGCTTTCGGTAACAAAGGAAATATCCTCAGAAGGAAACTAGAAAGAAGCTTTCTTAGAAATTTCTTAGTGATGTGTGAATTCATCTCACAGAGATACACTTATGTTTCGTGGAGCAGTCGATTAACACTGTCTATGAGGAATCTGAAAAGGGCTCCTTTGGATCGTATTGAGACCTACGCTGATAAAGGAAATTTCTTCAGTTCAAAACGTGAAAGAAGCTTTCCGAGAAACTTCTTTTTCATCAGTGAGTTCATCTCACAGTCTTCCAACTTAGACCTCAGGAAGCAGTTTGTTAACCCTCTTTTCGTGGAAACTGCAAAGTGATATTTGGGAGCACATAAGGGCCCATGGTGAAAAAGGAAATATCCTCAAATAGAAACTAGAGAGAAGCATTCTGAGATTGCTCTCTGATGTGTGACTTCATCACACAGAGTTCCACACTTCCCTTCTTGGAACAGTTTTCTAACACTGTTGTCGTGGATTCTGCAAAGTGATATTTTTGAGCCCATAGGGGCGCATGGTGAAAAAGGAAGTATCCTCACATAAAAACTAGAGAGAAGCTTTCTGATAGATTGCTTTCCGATGTGTGTCTTCATCACACAGAGTTCCACCCTTCCCTTCTTGGAACAGTTTGCTAACACTGTTTTCGTGGATCCTGCAAGGTGATATTTGGGAGCTCATTGAGGGATATGGTGAAAAATGAAATATCCTCAGATTAAAACTGAAAAGAAGCCTTCTGTGAAACTGCATTGCCATGGGTGAACGCAACTCACAGAGTTACACGTTTCTCTTCAGTGATCAGTTCTTTTACACAGTTTTCTGGAAATCTGCAATAAGATACTTCATAGCGCAATGAAGCTTACGGAGACAAAGGAAATATCCTCAGATGAAAACTAGAAAGAAGGTTTCTTAGAAACTTCTTGGTGATGTGTGAATTCATCTCACAGAGTTACACTTATGTTTCGTGGAGCAGTCCATTAACTCTGTCTTTGAGGTACCTCAGACGGGCTTATTTGGATCGCATTGAGGCTCTATCTGATAAAGGAATTTTCATCAGTTCAAAACGTGAAAGAAGCTTTCTGAGGAACTTCTTTCTGAGCAATAGGTTCATCTAACAGACTTACACATTAGACCTCAGGAAGCAGTTTGCTAACACTCTTTTCGTGGAAACTGCAAAGTCATATTTTGGAGCCCTTAAGGGCCCATGGTGAAAAAGGAAATATTCTCACATAGTAACTAGAGAGAAGCTTTCTGAGAGATTGCTCTCTGATGTGTGATTTCATCACACAGAGTTCCATCCTTCCCTTCTTGGACCAGTTTGCTAACACTGTTGTGGTGGATTCCTCAAAGTGATATTTGTGAGCAAATAGGGGCCCATGGTGAAAAAGGAAGTATCCTCACATAAAAACTAGAGAGAAGCATTCTGATAGATTGCTTTCTGATGTGTGACTTCATCACACAGATTTCCACCCTTCCCTTCTTGGAACAATTTGATAACACTGTTGGCGTAGATTCTGCAAAGTGATATTTAGGAGCTCATTGAGGGCTATGGGGAAAAAGGAAATATCCTCAGATTAAAACTGGAAAGAAGCCTTCTGAGAAAGTGCATTGCCATGTGTGAATGCAACTCACAGAGTTACACGTTTCTCTTCAGTGATCAGTTTGTTAACACAGTTTTCTGGTAATCTGCAATTAGATACTTCATAGCGCAATGAAGCCAACGGTGACAAAGAAAATATCCTCAGATGAAATCTAGAAAGAAGCTTTCTTTGAAACTTCTTGGTTATGTGTGAATTCATGTCACAGAGTTACACTTACGTTTCGTGGAGCAGTCCATTAACACTGTCTTTGAGGAACCTGAGAAGGGCTTCTTTGGATCGCATTGAGGCCTACGCTGATTTTGGAAATTTCATCAGTTCAAAACGTGAAAGAAGCTTTCTGAGGAACTTCTTTCTGATCAGTGAGTTCATCTCACAGACTTTCAACTTAGACCTCAGGAAACAGTTTGCTAACACTCTTGTCGTTGAAACTGCAAAGTGATATTTGGGAGCCCATAGGGGCCATGGTGAAAAAGGAAATAACCTCACAAGATAACTAGAGAGAAGCTTTCTGAGAGATTGCTTTCTGATGTGTGACTTCTTCACACAGAGTTCCACCCTTCCAGTCCTGGAACTGTTTGGTCACACTGTTGTCGTGGATTCTGCAAAGTGATATTTGGGAGCCCATTGTGTCCCATGGTGAAAAACGAAGTATCCTCACATAAAAACTAGAGAGAAGCTTTCTGAGAGATTGATTTCGGATATGTGACTTCATCACACAGAGTTCCACCCTTCCCTTCTTGGAACAGTTTGCTAACACTGTTGTCGTGGGTTCTGCAAAGTGATATCTGGGAGCCCATAGGGGCCCATGGTGAAAAAGGAAGTAACCTCACATAAAAACTAGAGGGAAACTTTCTGAGAGATTGCTTTCTGATGTGTGACTTCATCACACAGATTTCCACCCTTCCCTTCTTGGATCAGTTTTCTAACACTGTTGTCGTGGATTCTGCAAAGTGATATTTGGGAGCTCATTGAGGGCTATGGTGAAAAAGGAAATATCCTCAGATTAAAACTGGAAGGAAGCCTTCTGAGAAACTGCATTGGATGTGTGAAAGCAACTCACAGAATTACACGTTTCTATTCAGTGATGGGTTTGTTAACACAGTTTTCTGGAAATCTGCAATAAGATAGTTCATAGCGCAATGAAGCTTACGGTGACAAAGGAAATATCCTCAGATGAAAACTAGAAAGAGACTTTCTGAGATAGTTCTTGGTGATGTGTGAATTCATCTCTCAGAGTTACACTTACGTTTCGTTAAGCAGTCCATTAACACCGTGTCTGAGGAACCTGAGAAGGGCTTATTTGGCTCGCATTGAGGCCTATGCTGATGAAGGAAATTTCATACTTTCAAAACGTGAAAGAAGCTTTCTGAGAAATTTCTTTCGGATCAGTGAGTTCATCTCACAGACTTACAACTTAGACCTCAGGAAGCAGTTTGCCTACACTCTTTTTGTGGAAACTGCAAAGTGATATTTGGGAGCCCATGGGGCCCTATGGTGAAAAAGGAAATATCCTCTAATAGTAACTAGAGAGAAGCTTTCTGAAAGATTGCTTTCTCATGTGTGACTTCATCACACAGAGTTCCACCCTTCCCTTCTTGGAACAGTTTGCTAACACTGTTGTCGTGGATTTTGCAAAGTGATATTAGGGAGCCAATAGGGGCCCATGGTGAAAAAGGAGCTATCCTCACATAAAAACCACAGAAAAGCTTTCTGAGAGATTACTTTCGGTTATGTGACTTCACCACACTGAGTTCCATCCTTCCCTTCTTGGAACCGTTTGCTAACACTGTGGTCGTGGATTCTGCAAAGAGATATTTGGGAGCCGATAGGGGCCCGGGGTGAAAAAGGAAGTATAGTCACATAAAAAGTAGAGAGAAGCTTTCTGAGAGATTGCTTTCGGATATGTGACTTCATCACACAGAGATCCACACTTCCCTTCTTGGAACACTTTGCTAACACTGTTGTCGTGGATTCTGCAAAGTGATATTTGGGAGCTCATTGAGGGCTATGGTGAAAAAGGATATATCCCCAGATTAAAACTGGAAAGAAGCCTTCTGCGAAACTGCATTGCTATGTGTGAATGCAACTCACAGAGTTACACGTTTCTCTTCAGTGATCAGTTTGTTAACACAGTTTCCTGGAAATCTGCAATTAGATACTTTATAGTGCAATGAAGCTTACGGTGACAAAGGAAATATCCTCAGATGTATACTAGATAGAAGCGTTCTTCGAAACTTCTTGGTGATGTGTGAATTCATCTCACAGAGCTATATTTATGTTTCATGGAGCAGTCCATTAACACTGTCTTTGAGGAACCTGTGAAGGGCTTCTTTGGATCGCATTGAGGCCTTCGCTGATAATGTAAATTTCATCACTTCAAAACCTGAAAGAAGCATTCTCAGAAACTTCTTTCTGATCAGTGAGTTCATCTCACAGACTTACCAATTAGACCTCAGGAAGCACTTTACTAACACTCTTTTCGTGGAAACTGCAAAGTGATATTTGGGAGCCCTTAGGGGCTCATGGTGAAAAAAGAAGAATACTCACATAAAAACTAGAGAGAAGCTTTCTGAGAGATTGCTTTCTGATGTGTGACTCATCACACAGAGTTCTACACTTCCCTTCTCGAAACAGTTTGCTAACACTGTTGTCGTGGATTCTGCAAAGTGATGTTTGGGAGCCCATAGGGGCTCATGGTGAAAAAGGAAGTATCCTCACATAATAACTAGAGAGGAGCTTTCTGAGAGATTGATTCCAATGGGTGACTTCATCACACAGAGTTCCACACTTCCTTTCTTTGTACCGTTTGCTAACACTGTTGTGGATTCTGCAACGTGATATTTGGGAGCACGTAGGGCCCCAGGGTGAAAAAAGGAGTATCCTCACATAAGAACTAGAGAGAAGCTTTCGAAGAGATTGCTTGCTGATATGTGACTTCATCACAAAGAGTTCCACCCTTCCCTTCTTGGAACAGTTTGCTAACACTGTTGTCGTGGATTCTGCAAAGTGATATTTGGGAGCTCATTGAGGGCTATGGTGAAAAAGGAAATATCCTCAGATTAAAGGTGGACAGAAGCCTTCTGAGAAACTGCATTGCTATGTGTGAATGCAACTCTCAGAGTTACACGTTTCTCTTTAGTGATCAGTTTGTTAACACAGTTTTCTGGAAATCTGCAAATAGATACTTCATAGCGCAATGAAGCTTATGGAGACAAGGAAATATCCTCAGATGAAAACTAGAAAGAAGCTTTCTTAGAACTTCTTGGTGATGTGTGACTTCATCACACAGAGTTCCACCCTTCCCTTCTTGGAACACTTTGCTAACTGTGTTGTCGTGGATTCTGCAAAGGGATATTTGGGAACTCATTGAGGTCTTTGATGAAAAAGGAAATATCCTCAGATTTAAACTGGAAAGAAGCCTTCTGAGAAACTGCATTGCCATGTGTGAATGCAACTCACAGAGTTACACATTTCTCTTCAGTGATTGGTTTGTTAACAAAGTTTTCTGGAAATCTGCAATTAGATACTTCATAGCGCAATGAAGCTTACAGTGACAAAGGAAATATCCTCAGATGACAACTAGAAAGAAGCTTTCTGAGAAACTTCTTGGTGATGTGTGAATTCATCTCATAGAGTTACATTCATGTTTCGTGACGCAGTCGATTAACACTGTCTTTGAGGAACCTGAGAAGGGCTTCTTTTGATCTCATTGAGGCCTAAGCTGATAAAGGAAATTTCATCAGTTCGAAACGTGAAAGAAGCTTTCTGAGAAACTTCTTTCTGATCAGTGAGTTAATCTCACAGACTTTCAAACTAGACCTCAAGAAGCAGGTTGCTAACACTCTTTTCGTGAAAACTGCAAAGTGATATTTGAGAGCCCATAGGGGCCCCTGGTGAAAAAGGAAATGTCCTCACATAACAACTAGAGAGAAGCTTTCTGAGAGATTGCTTTCTGAAGTGTGACCTCCTCACACAGAGTTCCACACTTCCCTTCTTGGAACAGTTTGCTAACACAGTTGTCGTGGATTCTGCAAAGTGATATTTGGGAGCCCATAGGGTTCCCATGGTGAAAAAGGAAGTATCCTCACATAAAAACTAGAGAGAAGCTTTCTGAGAGATTGCTTTCTGATATGTGACCTTCAACACACAGAGTTCCACCCTTCGATTCGTGGAACAGTTTGATAACCCTGTTGTCGTGGATACTGCAAAGTGATATTTGGGAGCTCATTGAGGGCTATGGTGATAAAGGAAATATCCTCAGATTAAAATGGAAAGAAGCCGTCGGAGAAACTTCATTGCCATGTGTGAATGCATCTCACAGAGTTACACGTTTCTCTTTAGTGATCAGTTTGTTATCACAGTTATCTGGAAATCTGCAATTAGAATACTTCATAGCGCAACGAAGCTTACGGTGAGAAAGGAAATATCCTCTGATGAAAACTAGAAAAAAGCTTTCTAGAAACTTCTTGGTGATGTTGAATTCATCTTACAGAGTTACACTATGTTTCTTAGAGAGCAGTCCATTAACACTGTCTTTGAGGAACCTGAGAAGGGCTTTTTGGATCGCATTGAGGCCTACACTGATAAAGGAAATTTCATCAGTTCAAAACGTGAAAGAAGCTTTAGAAACTTCTTTCTGATCAGTGAGTTCATCTCACAGACTTACACCTTAGAACTCAGGAAGCAGTTTGCTAACACTCTTTTTGTGGAAACTGCAATGTGATATTTGGGAGCCCACAGGGTCCCATGGAGAAAAAGGATATATCCTCACATAATAACTAGAGAGAAGCTTTCTGAGAGATTCCTTTCTCATGTGTGACTTCATCACACGGAGTTCCACCCTGCCCTTCTTTGAACAGTTTGCTAACCCTGTTGTCGTGGATTCTGCAAAGTGATATCTGGGAGCCCATAGGGGCCCATGGTGAAAAAGGAAGTATCCTCACATAAAACTGGAGAGAAGCTTTCTGAGAGATTGCTTTCTGATGTGTGACCTCATCACAAAGAGTTCCACCCTTCCCTTCTTGGAACAGTTTGCTAAAACTGTTGGGTGGATTCTGCTAAGTGATATTTGGCAACTCATTGAGGGCTATGGTGAAAAAGGTAATATCCTCAGATAAAAACTG